>NC_089800.1:21883380-22005880 GCF_029633855.1 Hoplias malabaricus | reverse complement strand
ACAAGGAGAAGAAGAAGAAGAAGAAGAAGAAGAAGAAGAAGAAGAAGAAGAAGGAGAAGAAGAAGAAGAAGAAGAAGGAGAAGAAGAAGAACAAGGAGAAGAAGAAGAAGAAGAAGAACAAGGAGAAGAAGAACAAGGAGAAGAAGAACAAGGAGAAGAAGAACAAGGAGAAGAAGAACAAGGAGAAGAAGAACAAGGAGAAGAACAAGGAGAAGAAGAACAAGGAGAAGAAGAACAAGGAGAAGAAGAAGAAGAACAACAAGGAGAAGAAGAAGAAGAACAACGAGAAGAAGAAGAAGAACAACAAGGAGAAGAAGAACAAGGAGAAGAAGAAGAAGAACAAGGAGAAGAAGAACAAGGAGAAGAAGAAGAAGAAGGAGTAGGACAAGAAGGAGGAGGAGGAGGACAAGAAAAAGAAGGAGGAGGACAAGAAGAAGAAGAAGAAGAAGAAGAACCAACTTTTCCAGAATCAAGGTTTGGACTAAATGTGTGTGCGTGTCTATCCATAAATACAAGCAGCTGACCTCTGGTCTCCACTGGCTCCGTCCTGGTTGTTGTCAGGGGAAAAAGAGCCAGGAATACTGCAGGCCTCATCTGAATCATCCATCAGTGAGGACTTTTCTGAATCAGTGTATTCACTGCTGTAATCCATCGGAACCTCTGTGTCTGTGCTTGGACTCAACATATCTGTGACACAACCAGCAAGAGAGAAGATCAGAGATGAATAGAGAGATACAGATAGAGCTAAAACAAAAGTCAAAAAAGAGTCAAATAAAATGCTAGGATGCTCTAGCACCGCACGTTTATTAAATACACAGGAGGATTTCAAATTTCACAAATGTTTCATTACCTACAATAGTTTCTCCGAGACAGTCATGGGGCACTTTGTACGCACACCGTTTATGACAGTTGAATTTGCAGTCTGAACAAGGACAAAAGGAAAGTCATAAGTGATTACTGTAACATGAAAACATTCATAAACAACAAAAATTAACTCCAATGCGAGGGTCAAAAACAGTTCTTGATCATCTTTAGATGAACATTACTTACATTTAACTATAAACAGACAGAGTGGGTTTAAATTATACACACAGACAAATAAAAGTGGTTAATTTGTTCATTTGAGGTGATGCACATAAAAGCGGATGCAATACAAAGTGCATATATTATTAATTTCTTAATTCCGTGATAACACCCATCAGCACAGAGCTGGACAATAATTCAATATCCATATATTCAATAACAATGGTATGATTTTTAAACCCATTGACAATATTTCAATGCACATTATTTAGAGCGTGTCACTGACTGACAGCCATTAGAGGGCGCTGCCATCAGTTCACTGCAATAAGTTTTAAAGTTAGTTTAAATCTTAATATTGACAAAGCCATTATGTTTGTGTTTTGAGAGTGATGTCATATTCTTGGCAGTTTTACTGTGGCATTTATGTTGTTCGTAACAATATTGGAATTATATTGTATCGATCACAATTAAGAAATATATCATGATATAAACTTTGGCCACGTCGCCCAGCTCTACATCAACAAATGCCATAAACAATTCAGAACTGAACAGCACCAACTTTGAAGCCATTTTTGTAACCATGGTTTTTCCAATTAAATCTGAATATCTATTGTTAATTAAAATAAACCATTACTCACAATCGGATTATAAAAATATGATATCAGGAATCAGACCTTTACACTGCAGTCCCTGTCGGAAGAGGCCCCGGAGCAGCCTTTTGCAGAACTGGCAGACAGTGGGCCGTGTGTAGGAGTGCACTGCAAATGTGTGTGGCACTTTCACTTTGCTCATCAGGATTTTGTCCAAATGAACAGGTCGACCAGTGTAAAATCGTCGTGCTTCACTGGGAGTTCGGGGCTACAGAAATAAATAAATCAGATTTACTCTATTAATACTCAAAAGTGAAGATTTAACATTCTTGATGTACATTGTAAAATTTAAAAACCAGCAGCAGGGCTCCCGAGTGGCACAGCGGACTAAAGGCTACTCCTACTCTCAGTAGCGCAGTATGTGATCTGGGAGAGACTGACTGAGAGGTGGATTTGCTGATGATTATTAATGTTTTAGAATATTCAGCAAAACATTTGGGGGATAAAATTTAAGGAACGCATTACATTTTTTTTTACTTGACATTATTCACAAAATTCATGGTGATTTTGAAATGTTATTATAGCACAGTTATTTTGTGCAATGAACAGAGGTTTAAAATATATATAAAACTCCTGATTACAGTGGATTGTTCCCAAATGTTGTAAGTGAATGTTCTATTCATGTTTCACTTTAAATTTGTCACATGCCTTTTACATGAAATTCAAAACTGTAAAATCATGGTGGTTCACCAAAACACGTGAAATGTAGTCTTTGAATCTTTGTCAGTTAAATAAAAGGGAATTAACAGATACTTGGTTTTATTTCACTTTATGCAGAAATGCTCCATTTCCTGGAAACAGGATTTATATTTGATTTGAAGCACGAACCAGGTCAAATTATGCGATATTTTACACTTAAGCCACAAAATCTTTCAGCTGTTAGGGGGGAAAAAAAGCAAAAGTTTAAGGATTAATTAAAACACACACAGACACAAATTCTACCCCTGTGTATGTGTACATCAATGTGCTCTACCATTTGAGTGTGTGAACGAATGAGGTTGGTCTCTTCTGAGTTTGTACTCGTGCTAATGCTGCTGAGAGACTCGGTGGTAGAGAGACGGAGAGACTGGCTGCTGGTTAGAGACGTAGTTGACAGCCGTCTCTTTCTTGCCCCACTGCAGTTATTTGGAATGCTGAAAGCACAGCGTTTGTGGTAGTTCAGACCACAACCTGAAAATGAGATCAACATAAGAAAGGGGAAATATAATAAGAGAGAGATAAACACGTGAGAGGCACTTTAACAGAAAAACAGACAACAGCAAAAGAATTTTTATTCCTTCTCACCATCACATTTGAGACCTTGTCTCACAAGGCCAAACAGCATCTCACCACAGTGGTCACAGAAAGCAGGAGCACGGTATGAATGCACATTTAAAGCATGAGGACGAATCTGGAAATCCTCAAAAGTAGCAGCCGCTGCAGGGAAGATGCAAACAGGTGACAAATTCAGAAAAAATAGCACATATTAATATTAATAATATTCACAGCAACTTTAATAATAATGTATCTTTGGGAAAGCTTCTTAATGCTGCTAACACCAGACATTGCCTCAGCCATTTTTCTTTCATTTTTTTTTAAACACTACATTTAAAAAAAAAAAAAAAAAAAAAGCTATATTTCTCACCAGACAGCACCACCTCCACCAAATCTCCCTCTTGGATATCGCTTGCAGCCTTGACCAGTTGCAGGATGTTATTGCTGCCTGTGTCATGCTTAAAAAGAAGGATTTTGTCATAGATCCCATAGAAGCCACACTCAGGAAACTGAGAGAGAGAGAGAGAGAGAGAGAGAGAGACAGAGACAGAGACATTAATATTTGTTTCATGACAATGATATAAAGGTATTATCAACAAGTTCAGCAGATTAATGCAATGTTTCTGGGGGAATTCCAGTAGGGTGTTTCTGTACTGTAACTGATCCAGTTGACTGCCTGACAGCTGTATATCACTCTGCAGGTAGTAGATACATGAGCCTCAGAGCAAATCATGCATAGAACTGAGAAGTTGACATGAGAGCCTGCCTTAGAGACACTCACTGTGGTGCTAAGAAACTTTCAAGCTCACCATCACCTGACGTTTCAGTAAGAAAATCAAGTGTGGCAGTCTTGCGTGCCAAAATGACAACAAGAAAATAAGAGGAACAGGTACAAACCTGGCACCAAGGAGTGAGTCCCTTCAGCTTTGCCTTTCTGTTTTATCACAGCCCAAGTGGAGTTTAATAAACTTCACGCCTGAGCTGGCCCTGTTTCGTGTGTTGTGTCACATAGACAACTAGCTTGTGGGAATAATTAAATAATAGTAATAACAATAATAATAAATACAGATTTTTGCGTGCACACGGGTTACTAAATATTAAACTTCATTTCTGCCCAGTCCACAAATCTCTACCTCGTCTCTGTGCACAACAACACTGCCCAAGCCCTCAACTCATGACAACACATTGAAAGATATTGTTTTATCATTGTCCTTCTTACATGAGGAGTTTTCAAACAGACGTTATATGGCGGTATATCCAGTCCTAAAGGTTCACGTTACTATGCCGGTCTGCACTGGAGGGAATCTGGCGAGATCATATCTCTGTTTCCAGAAGCTCTACCTAGACACATTTCAACTTTTCTATGAGAGCTTTGTGGTGGCCAAGATAAGGTTTCTAGTGCAGTCTTTCTTTGCAGCTACACCTATTACGACTCTGATGAATTATGGAAGCCCTCCCCTTTCCTTTCTTCCTGCTTTTCTTTTGCCAACTTCTTTGCACATCATCAGCCCCAAGACTTCAAATAACTTAAATGATGACTTTAACTAATGACACAGCAGAAAAACAAAAAGCAACAGCACACCACCTGCATATGCCCTGACAGTGCATTGTGTGTGGGTTCCATACTGAAGCTCAGACTGGTGTAGATTAGAGGTCATTAAAAAAGCAATGTCAATCTAAGCTTAAATCGTACTGCATGAGAGCACTGCATTCCTGAACGGATACATCCGGTCCCTTAATAATATGAGAAACTAAAAGAGGATTTAAAATATGATATTTGGTGGATAGTAATGAAGTAAGTGTAACTGGTTACACAAGAGAGTAATGGCACCAGTCATGTTCCAGCGCTGTGTTAAAGAGGCTGGGCCAAGACAGAGCACCTCTCCAGGTCAGTGTCAGCGCAGCAGCGTCCAGCATCAGCGGGAGAGCGTGTGACACAAGGACGGAGGAGAATCTGAACCTGGCCTCATCACACATCTTTACTGTGAAATTTATTATTACATTTAAAGCTGTAACTAAGTTGCCAATAAATCTTAAACCAAAACTCTTCACAAATCATAATTTCACAGCAGATGGGTTCTACCTGATGGACAGAGTTTGCCTCAGTGTTTAATGCTTTATACTTTTAATAGACATCAGAGTCAGAATAATTAATGACATTGTGGTGAAATAATATTGAAACAAGAGTGACTCCGAAGTAATTTATTTTACTTAAAATTAGTCGATTAATCAAGAATTTTGTTACAGAAATGATAACAGGACGTTGGAGCCTTAGTAAATCATGATACATTTAATTCTGATACTTAAGTACATTCATTCATTGTCTGTAACCCTTATCCAGGCAAGAACACACCCTGGTGGAGGCACTAGTCCTTCACAGGGCAATACACAGTCACACATTCACTCACACCCTCACACCTACGAACACTTTTGAGTCTCCAATCCACCTACCAATGTGTGTTTTAGGAGCGTTGGAGGAAACCAGAGCACCCAGAGGTAACCCACGCAGACACAGGGAGAATACACCACACTCCTCACAGACAGTCACCCGGAGGAAACCCACGCAGACACAGGGAGAACACACCACACTCCTCACAGACAGTCACCCGGAGGAAACCCACGCAGACACAGGGAGAACACACCACACTCCCCACAGACAGTCACCCGGAGGAAACCCACGCAGACACAGAGCCTGACCTTCACAGACAGTCACTCAGAGCGGGACTCGAACCCACAACCTCCAGGATCCTGGAGCTGTGACAGAGACACTACCTGCTGCTACACTATGCCGCCCATAAACTTGAACACTTCTACTCTTAATACTTTCTACTTAATTTATGCACCAAGGTGTGATCATTGTTCTAAAGGATTTGTGGTGTACATAAGTCCCCTATAAACTTCATTTACATTGTGAACAAAACACCACTGCGTTTGATGCAGTAAAAAGAATAAGTTACAACCAGAGTGTTTTCTGCTCTGTGAGTTGGAGTGGACGGGTTGAGGTTGAGATCAAATGATGACAGCAACGAAAGAAGGCAGATGACTGCAGCAGCTCTAAAATACACACTGACATCTGCGCCAAGATTAAAAATGAATAAAGACAGAAAACAGACTATTTCAAAAACTTGCATGGAAATTCAGTCATTACGTTTAGACCAAAGAAACAGTCTGAAGACTTGATGTGCCACAAAAGCAAAGGTTTTGAACATATTCATGGTTCTCTGTAATTTTTTTATTTACAAAGTATATTATAAACCAAAACAAAGGGCCATTCAAATGTGAACCCAGCTTAAGGCCTGCATTAATCGGCCAAACATTCTAACGCAATTACAGTGTTGGCAGAAAATAACTGGCACAAGAAATGAGAATTTATGATGAAGAACATTCTGCTACCAACATGACACACACCTACAACACGAGTTTAGAGCCATTTCCAGAAAAATTGAGATAGTGTGTGATACAAAAATAAGAGAATGCAGTGATTATTAAATGTCTCAACCTATATTTAAACAGAAATAGTAGATAATAAAAGGGAAATCCAGACTGTTATTTATGTGTGTGGACAAGATGTTTGAACAGCATCAGAAAGCTAACATTACAAGTAAGATAAGTTAAACACTAGACATGACTGTATCTATACGAGAAATGACAGTCAAAAGCTGCCTGACAGAACAATATACAACCTTTTTTCTGTCCTATACATCAGCTGTGTTTGTAGGTCAAAACAAAATGTGAATATAAATGTATAAAACAACTGCGTGGGGTGGGAGTGATGAGGAAAGGAAAAAAAAAGTCCATGCATATTTCACAAAGAACTTTAATGACATGCAGTCATGGCAACGACAGCATAATGACATCCTCCTGAGCACTAGACAACCACTTGGAATGATGTGGGAATTTTCCTGCCCTTTGTGCTTGTGCATGATGGAACAAGTGTGTGAGTGCTCTAGACTATTTTTAGCCTACATGACGTCACAGTACTGAAGAGATGAGAGAGACAACAGGAATGTGAAATATCCCTGGGCCCTGACACTCTCCTACAGTCTAAGACCTTAAAGGCTGACACTTATTAATGAGACAAGCCACAGTATCGTCACAGATATGTTTGGCACAGCTGTGTATAATCTCATTACAATACTTCAATTTCAATCCTATACAAATGGCCTTCTAAAAGTAACTAAAGTAAATATAATATACAACAATGCACAAAGACGAGCTTGACTTTAACACGCAAATGTGACGAGGACAATGAACAGAAATATTACACAAAATGACTGCTTGTTTTATTCTACTGATCAAAAACTAGACAATAATACGGTCAGGTTTTTTAATGTCTAAATGGTCAGGGATTGTATGATGCACAATCATAATTGCACAGTGTAATTACAGTGAAATTAGATAGTATTTGAGTGGTGAAATACAAACTCACGGTCCGCTATATTGTTTCTTAGTTACTGAGTCTGAAAACACTGCAGGTAAATATCATCAGTGTGTGTTTAAAACAGTGGCAGTGATGGGTTTCAAATCATATTTGGGCTTTACACTGCTATCTCCGCCCATCCAAAAACTTTTATTGTTGCATAATATGTGTTATGTAAAGGCAGAAGTGAGCATGCAACTTTCAGATATCCAAAGAGCTACATTTAATTATTCCCTATTGGATCAAGAACAGTGTCTTAAGTTTTAAATGGCGGAACTTAGCTTATTTATAAAATGGAGTTACAACATGACAACAACCAGAACTGGTCTGGACATTAGCATATAACATATTTTAATGTAACTGCTATCACAACATTCCTCAGAGGAATCCTAATGAGGATATTCCCCCACTCAGTGCAGCCCTCCTTAAGGGTTTTGTGAAATTATCCACTTTACAAACACAACGTGTTAAAAAATCTCTGATCAGTACAATACCAGCTTTTATGAGTTTAATACAGTTCAATGCAACTTTCTACTGTGTGATTGTTTTTGTATACATTCTTTTAGGTGCTGAAGTACAGTAAAAAAAAAGCAACAGGGGGCTCCTGTGAAGAGTCTAAATTATAAAATATATTCTGCTTTCTTTAACACTTTGTTGTTCACTACATAATTCCATGTGTGTTCCTTCATAGTTTTAAATGTCTTCCACATTCATTTACAATGGAGAAAATAATAATAAACAAAACAAAACAAAGAGAAACCATTGACAGAGATGTTGTTCAAACTTTTGACTGGTGCGGTACATTTACAACATGAAAACAAAGGAAACCCTCCCCGAGTGGGCGTGTCCAAACATTTGACTAGTGCTGTATATATCAGCTATTTTCTCTCTTTAATTTATGTAAGTACAACTTACAGCTGGGCTAACCTTTTAAAAGTTCAGCACGTTATTGGACTGAGCAGATAAGTCATGCCTGTTCATTTTCAGTGTTATTTGTACTGTGTCTGTGTCCATTGTTCTCCTCTTGTTTTGTGTGATCGGATATTTTAAGCCATAGCACCTGACGAAACTGAATATAAAACATAATAATAATACAAGCAATTTTTTTCATTACACTGATTCAATTTTGTTCTCTAAATTAAAGAAAAAACAACAACACTGTCTCAGACTGATACAGGTATTAAAGCTAATGTCACAACCTGTATTTGCAAAACACACTGTTTGACAGGATCAATTTGCATTTGCAAACCATGCCTGCCACAGTCAAATGTGGATATGCAAAATGTAAAGAAATCCAGAACTGGCCTGTTATTAGTAGAAGAAATCTGTAAATCTGAGTTTGATAAGGAAGGTAGCACAAACAAGAAAAACGTAAAAGCAGACCTCACAGTTAAATGAAAATAATAATAATAATAATAATAATAATAAATAAATAAATTTGTAGCAATGTATAATCTCACAAACGTATATATATTAATGTAGCGCTCAGATAATTTGTAGGTGGATTGGAGACTCAAAAGTGTCCGTAGGTGTGAGTGTGTGTTGCCCTGTGAAGGACTGGTGCCCCCTCCAGGGTGTGTTCCTGCCTTGTGCCCAATGATTCCAGGTAGGCTCCGGACCCACCACCGCCCTGAACTGAATAAGGGTTACAGACAATGAATGAATAATATAATTTTCTAGAATAATTTCAGAAATAATAAATTGAAGAAGGCTATAGTGACTGCTTCATTTTAAATATCAAACAATGTCATTTCCAGCTTAAGAGATTTTTACAAAATCACGCCCCTAATGTTTCTTGTTTCTTATTGTGGCAGGTTTTTCTACATGGTTCTCACACACACAATCAGACCAGAGTCTTTCAGCTCGTGATGAAGTCAGAGCACTCAACCAAAAGTGGAAAACCTAGAACATGCTTTTCTGTGCAACACGTGGAACAAACTATTGCAACAATTTCAAAAAAAAAAAAAAAAAAAAAAAACTCAGGCAGTAGCTTTGGACTAATGCACTTCTGATTTGGTTGAGTCTTTGACTTCAGCACTCCTTTATAAAGAAAATGGTCTTTTTTTATAAAACTGAGGCTGGTGAAAAATATATTGAGGGCAAATTTGGACAAAAGCAAACTGAATCACCTGGTCCTGATATCAGTACATTAGGACATTCTTTGTGAATCAGATTTCACCTGCTCAATAAAACATTCTCTGCAAGGAGAAAACATTCTAAATGGTAGAAAGTACCATTGTGTGTGTGTGTGTGTGTGTGTGTGTGTTAGTCATAACTGGCTGTGGTAACTTGTTTTATACTTGAATATCTACCCAAGCATGTTCTCTGTAGGTAGACCTCAGCTGAGGCCTTATCTAGTGTGTGGTTGGTTGCCAATGTTTATTAAATAATCAGTGTGCAGATATGCTCTTTACTGGTCTATCAGCTGTATTACTATAATTGTGTACATTGCAGGCATTAGTGTATGCACACACACACACACACACACACACACACAGGATATGAATATTGTCATTTGGTTTTTTCATTTCATCTAGAAGTAGCATCATTTTTTCTTGATCCTCTTTTCAGTGTGCTGGTAAATAGAACTAATGTTTGCAAGTTTGGTGTGTTTGAGTGTGTGTGTGTGTAAGTGAGAGGGAGACTTTTGAGAGGAGGAAATTCAAAACGTTTCCCAGGGGCGCCTGAATACCTTAATCTGCCACCGACTACCATCTGTTTGTCTCGGCAAAATCAAGCTTCAACAGACCAGGCTGTTTCCAGTCTTCAGCTCGGTCCAGGTTTGTTGAGCCTTTTCTCACCGCAGCCTCAGCTTTCTGCTCTTGGTTGACAGAACTGGAAGACCACCCGTCTGAGACGCTTTCCTGCTCACCAGAAATTATACGGAGTGGCGAGTTACTACAGAACTCACGTCAGCTCCAACCAGTCTCATCAAGAAACAGTACATGCTCACTGGTTGTCCTTTCTCTCTCTCCACCATTCTGAGTAAATTCTAGACGATGTTGGTGTGAAAATTCAGGGCTCTCGGAAGCTAGACATTTTATCAGAAATAACTTGAAACTGACTAAAGTAATCAATATATTTCACTGTTTATTCCATAGTTAATAACACTCACAATACACCCATGCTACAAGATCCTGAGTTTGATAATTACATCAAAATAGGATGGACATCCTTACACCAGTAGGGGAAACTAGGAAAGCTTTAATTAGAGGCAAAATATTATAATCCTCATCCTACAAAAAAGAAAACAAATCAAATTTAGAATAGGAGATTAAATAATTCAAAAATACGTACATATAAATATCAATATTTATCGCAATATTCGATAATCGAAAACTGTTTCAATAACAGTGATGTGATTTTTAAACACATTTTCAATATTCCAGTACACATTATTTACAACGTCCGTCACTGACTAACGGTCATTAGAGGGCGCTGTCATTAGTTCAGCACTTAATTTATTGTTTTTCATTTCCCCTCCCCCTCAACCATAACTTATATTTAGTTTAAAAATATGAATAAATGACAAAGCCAATAGGTTTAGGTTTGTCAGTGATACTATGCTTTTTTCTTGTCAATTTTTCTGTCTCTTTTTATATTGTTCACATCAATTTTGGAAATCGTATCGACAGAAACTATATATAATATATCGTGATATAAATGTTGGCAGTATCGTCCAGCCCTATACTACAAAACTGATAACAGAATTAAATGCTTTGAAGCAGCCACTCATGAGCCTAATGTTAACACACTCAATGCCCTAATACTGAACTGTGGGCCAGAACCAATCCTCTGGTATGATGTGAGATGTATGTGGAAGAAAGGTTTCCTTAAAGACACGTGGACTTACTTTAAAGCATGTTTGTAGGACAAGTAAAGATTATAGGGCACATGGGTGATCGATGTTAAAAGAATCTTTATGAAATTAAAGGAACACTAGGTAATATTTTTACCGAAAAATTACAGCTTCAAAATCATTGTGATGCTCCACTGACCTGTAATAGGGAGAATAGAGCCTCTGTGGTCGCTACTGTGGTCTCAGTACTGCAGAAACTGCACTACGTAACTTGTGGAAAAGCCTAGGAAACCATTCCCCCTCCCCACTGATTTCAGCACAGGGCTATGAAAATGTAATTAAACTAATGGAAGCTTTTTTTCAAAAAACCCAAATCTTACCTAGTGTTACTTTAAATGGTGATTTCTGATACATTCTCACAAGCATTTTCTCGCTTCAAAGTTGCTTTACATTAAATTTTGTGAGTACTATACCAAAATTTAGAAAATCAGGGACTTTGTTTTTGCAAAAGTTTGCAGAAGTTGGATAAATCCAGATTCAAAAGATAAGTCATAAAATCTCTTGATTTCACTAAAAAATACAGAATTAGAGGGAATTTAACAGACACTTTCAAGTTATGTGCTACCTACGACCAAATTCCACAAACAAAGAACCCCTTTTATTCTTGGGAATGGGAACATGAGAGGTGAAAAAGAGCAAGAAGAGACACGGTTGAGGGGGAGGGGTAATGAAAGGCACTGAAAGGCATTAATTTACTGCACTGAAATGGGCTTTTGTGACCCAGCCAGCTGAAGCAAGAGGGCAGGTAAGCCAATAGGAATGCCTCAGTGATCCCTGGGCCACGAATCTGCTGCTAGGCCTGTTTTAATACAGCAGGACACAGTGAGAGAGCATTACATTCAAACACGTCAATCCCAAACCTAAGTTACAATCCCACCGGTCAGCACCTCCACTTAAATCCTTCTGCTTATACTGACAGGTGCAAATACCAGCATGTAATCTTTTTAAGACTATTTATTAGTCACTAATACACACAGTGTGATATGAAGAAAACACTGAAGCCTAAATGTTGAGCCAAGAGCAGAGATATCCATCCATTTATAGTTGGTCTTAAAAAAGCAAACACATTATTTCTGTTGAACTCTCAGTGCTGAGCGACTGCTTCTGACCAAAGTAACAGTCGTCACAATTCACTACAGCAGAGGTTCTCAAACATTTTAAACCAAGAATCACCCATTTTCAAACCAAAACCACCAAGTACCACCAATGAGTCATATCACAGAAACTCTCTCTCGCTCTCTCTCTCTCACACACACACACACACAATATTTATAAACAATAGGCATCTGCATTTAGTGCTGACCCTAGCCGTGCTGTGGTTGGGACCAGATCAGTGAGCTTCATGCACATATCAGGTTCAGCATCCATTTTGATACAGTACTTGGACTTGGTCTTGTCATCTCTTTGACAAATGGTAAACAAAGTTCTTCATCAGTTTGTATGGTTTACCTGCTTTTGTGGTCCTCAAGATAGCATTGTAAGACATTCCTTAGGATGTGGAAGCAATATTCTTTACTGTGGATGTGCTCTGCTTCAGATCTTTAAAGGAATAAAATGTAAGAATTGGCTTTTTTTGCTGACTGTAATTCATGAATGATCCCTCACACTCATCTCTCTCTCTCATATAAACATGACCGGCTCTCTGGGCTTTTACTAACACACACTTTCCCTGTCTCTTTCTCACAGACAAACACACACACCCCACTTTCTTTCATTCATTGACACCCACACACACACACAGTGATATTTAGTTACAAACATCTCTCTGGGCTTCAGCTGATGTTGATCCGGGGGAATGTATGTAATCGAATAAAATAATGTTGACTTCATGATAAAACCCATATCACTCTGGTCCGTGTTAAAAAATCACACATATCAAACTGGTCCATGTTATTACAACCATAAAGTGTAACTTTGGTGGTTCACTAGCTGTTATAACCACAGCAACCGATAGTAAAGCACTTGTTGCCAGAATCGATGTCCAATGCTAATAGCTGAGCTAACCTGGCTAAAGTTAGCAGGTGCTAGCACTCGCCCTCATTTATCAGTGACTCTCAGAACCGGATTATAACCCTGTCCTCAATGAAGCTTGGGTTCCACAGACACAAAGTGTAACTTCAGTCGTTTAATCCACACAGCAACTGGAGAAAAGCACTTACTACCAGAATCAGTGTCTAACACGAAAAAGTGAGCTAATCCGGCTAAAGTTAGCAGCTGCAAACCACTCACTGCTCAGTGACTCTCACAAACTTATTATAACACATTGTCAACAAAGCTATCACTAACTAGCACCGCAACACATGAAGGAAGTTACAGTGCAAGTTATTTATTACTCCACATTGTGTCCTCAGGTCTGTTAGAGCTCACTCTACTGTGTAAATTCAGTCCAGTACTAACTCGTGTACGGCCGCTCATTCTCTCTCTCTCTCTCTTTCTCCTCCTTGCTCCCTCTACCATATAACCTCCGTACCAGGAATACCAAAGTAGATTCTTATTGTAGCGAGGTAAACACCCATGAGATTTGTGAGTCCTCCGCCCTGTGATTCAGAATTTGATTAGTGCAGTAACCAGCAGAGGACCTCTATTCTCCCCACTGCAGCTCCGTGGAACATCACAATCATCTAGAAGCTGTAATGTTAAGGTATAAATACTACATATTGTTCCTTTAAGTTCAAAAATTATAAGTTGCCTAAATTAATTTTTAAAATCATAGTTAATGCAAAAATTTATTTAATTTAAACAAAATTGTGAAAACTCTGAAACAGACTGTGTAATTTACACATGCAAACTTTAGCCTTTCAAGCATTCAATAATTACTTTTTCAGTGAATGTAGTACATTTTTAGATGTGATCTGTATACTACCTCAGGATGCTCACCTGAATGTACCAGTGGTACACATACATGGACTTTAAAATATTTCCTGACTTCACACTTTTCAAAATTGTATTCATGTTCTTGCAGCTCTACTCTCAGTATACCGTTTAGATTTTAGACTTATCCTGCTGTTAAAATACACCTCAAGAGAATTGATTAAAGGAATGTGTGTGGAATATTTAAATAGTTCTTCATCAGAGCCAATGAACAATAATAAATATTAGAAATTAAAAAATGTGTTTTTATAAACACGCAATACCCGTGTACAACATAACATCAAATAGTGTTAAATGTATGCCTTAAAAGCACAAGCAACTTTTTCAAATTCATTTTTTTAAGTGCCTTTACATACTACACGCTGTCTTCCCCAGAATGTATTCAAATCATGAAAGCTCAGGGTGAAACTACATAACTGGTCTGAGACCTGAGGAAAAAGGCACACTTCCTCTATGAAATTCTATGAAAAGCTGCATGCTTTTTGTCCTATACTTTCTTTAACTTCCTTTTAATACTCATGCATGAGTGGTCATTCCTTTGAATAGTCAAATACTCAACCTTTATTCAAATACAAAATGAAAGTGTGCAAACCCACACTGCATCCATACAAGTGTGTCAAAGTGAGATAGAAGAAAACTCACTAAAACACATGGATACATTACAGTACACAGATATATTTACTCTTTTACTGCAATTGGAAAAACATGCGCTTTTTTTATGGGACATTAAGAAAAATTTAATTTTCCAGTGTGTGTGCACATCTGTGCCTACCAATCCACCTCATCTCCAATAACAGCACGGCCTAGGTCTATGTAAGAGCACAAAGACAAGGTTAAACTGTGATAAATGGGTACAAAACGTGTGGTGAAATAAGAGTACTCCGCAAAAACAAGGACGGCAAATGAAGAGAACTAAGAAAAAACGCCAACATGTGAATGGTGCTGCAGTGCTTGATCCTTGTGGTAATTTGATGAAAGCTTGTCACAGACCTTAAGCTCTTGAGGAACCGAGTTCATTTGTGGAAAAGTGATATCTGACCCATTCAATAGAAATGTAAACAAGCAAATGGCTACTTTGCAGTTGGACTCTGTGTTTTCTGTGTACAAAGTCTGACATTAAAACTACTTCTTTAAGCTAAGCAACCCGTATTCAGACAGATTCAGCCTTGCTTAAAGAATTAACAGATTTCCTATTTATTTTACTGCTGTTTTTGCTCAGATCAAGTTTATATCTTACATAAGACACAAACACACACTTTGCTTATACATGCAATGCTAAGTCTACGTTTTTACCAGCTCCTTATTCACATTCCCATTTAAAAGTTAAATGTTAAAACTTGTGGCAGGGGCTGAATAACGCTATGTTCCAAACCACACACACAACTGAACTTTACTCTCTATGCTACTCAGTGGCCTTCTACTAAAGATTTAGTCATTTTAATATCACATTGTTATAGGATAGTAGTTATCCTGTCCAAATAAACTATTTCAGTCATTTTTCTGACCTACTGTACAATGAGCGGTTAAAAGGATATATTAAATCCATGTAAGTTGACATGTGGGTGCATATTCCATCGTATCCTGGGGTAAAGGAGTTTTGTGTGGGGTTTTCTCAGGAATGGTGGGGCTGGAGAAGTCAGTCAGTGAAGTTCAGGAACAAGTCTAAGCTCAGCTGCTCAACAATGGGCCACACTCAAATCCACAAAATGACCTAAAAAAACAAATGTCTCTTCTCTATATGTAGGATTTGGACAAAATAGTAGCCATCTTATCACCCACCATCTATTTTGAAGGCCTAGAAAATAAGGTCATTGAGTGTTAGGGTCATTCAGGACAGGACGTTTTTCTCTGGTGGGCTGTTCTCGGAACACTTGTGACTAGGGTTGTGCAGTACAATGTTAATACCATACACCGCAGTATGTAAAAATCTGGATCTCTCTATCTCAAAAAAGCTTCAAAATTATGTGTGTGGTGTGTCAAATTTCTGTTCTGTGTCTGACTAAGTTAAGTTCATTCATGCGCATTTAAGAGAGCCACAGGGAGGGTGCGGAAGGGGCAAAACCATCTGCTGTGGTGTGCTAAACCACAAGTGCCTGTTAGCTGGACAGCTATGCTGCTAAACAGTGTAGAATATTTTTGTTCCTCCAGCACCAACTGAAATTTGCTCTCTGAGAAATGGGTTTTTATGTCGTGTCGGGGTGCACAGTTGAGCTGTGCTAAAATGAACTGCACAGCGCTAAAAACCCTTCACTCAACTTTGTGCTCACAGATATGAGGCTCACGTAGCCCGAGCGTGCACCCCCCCCCCAACCCCAGGTAATACTGTATACTGTGGTAACATTCTGAGATGTTATGATATTATGAAAAAATTAAATAAAACCCATCCATACTGGCGACAGTCTAAAAACTCCTAAGCAGCCACTCCCAGCCATTTTCACCCACAATTCATATCCAGGGGAAATCCAACATAAACATTACTGATAAAAAAAAATGACATTTTGCCAGGTCATCCATCCCAACAGGGCTTTATACACATTCTAGTTTAAATGGATTTATCCATATAATAGACTTCATATTTGAAATGTGTGAAATCTATTGTGCAGTTCTGCTCTGGTTGAACCTCTTTAGTTATTGCAGTGGAATATCAATTGCCTTTGTATTCAACCCCACTGTGATGGTCCAACAATGCTCTAATGCACATGATACAGCATACAATTATCTTCATGAGATGGATCGGGTGTGCTGAGGGTCAGAACTGTTGAAACTGCACATGGAAATGGGTCCCCTAGACTGCAGCAGAGAACTGAAAATAAACAGCACAACTTCCTCTCATTAAAAGTGCTATAGCCAGACTGTGGGCCTTGATGTGTGAACCAGTTTGCCACAAAGAATCTGCATGTTTGTTTTTTCTTTTTTTTTTTTTGGTTCAGAGCAGAGCTAAATGAAGCATGAAAATCTTTTGGGTGTGGGGCAGTGCCAGTCTCTAAAAACGCCACTGATATAGCACCCATTGTACGGTATTTTGTGAAGCGAATCTGAGAATGAGGCCTTGTCTCAATCCAGCATCTACACCCTCTGCTTATCCACTCACACGGAGTGTCCCCAAAGCCATTCCTGTTGTGAAGCAGTGGATAATATAATCCTCTAACACATATCGAACTTCAACACAGACTTAACCACAAATTATAAGAAGGGAGTAAACAACAAACAAGTGCTAGTTATTTAGTCTTTTATTTTCAGTACCATGTAATGGCATGTTTATTGTAAGTTTTAAGGTAGTTTAAACTATTTGGACAAACCTATAGATAGAGCACACATTTTGTGCTGTTGCCTGATGTCAAATATAAAGTGTCAGGCCAAAACGGTAAGTCATGAGAAACAGCCGCACTGAGAAATCAGGCTGTTGTTTAACACTCTTTAATAAATCTACAGACACAGCAGAGACAAGGAGAGAGTTTTTAAAAAAGAGCTTCAGTAACAGAGCTGAGAAGAACAGACAAAGGAACTAAAATCTCTAGTTTTTAAAAAGATGACTGCATCTAATAGAAAATGATGGACACATTGCTATTTTTTTAACACATTCCTGGAGAAATCTTTCACAGACAATGGATCACAGGGGAGAAACACATTGTGAGAAATAATTGTGGGATCCTTACACATCAAAACATAAAGTCACAGCTGTGGACACTCCCACACGGCCAGTCCACCTCCCAGTGTGTGTTTCTGTGCTGTGGGGGAGCACACCAAACTCCTCAGGGCAGTGACCCGATGTGAGTCTTGAACCCACGACCCCAGGACTCAGTTTTAATCCTCCTAAACAAGACTTGGCCCAATCGAAATTTTACAGTTTCACAAACACAAAAAGAAGAAATTGTTTGATTGAGTGAAACTTACATTTGCAGCGTATTAATAAAGCTCTTCATAATCATCTTTTGGGTCACAGACGACACCAAATGATCCGGTTTTGAAAGCAGAAAGATCTGTGTCATATCTGTTGACACCTTCCTTTTATGTGTGGATACGAATCAACGAAATCAAATATAATCACATATAAATATTACATAAACAATAAGAATGGGAGGTGGCATACAATCAAAGTTCACTCTCCAAGCAGCTGTCAATAACACAAAGTCTCATTAATAGATTCAAATATCTTATAAATACATCTCATGACCTTTTCCAGTTTATGAAATCCTAAAAAAATTAATAGGCAAAAAAAAAAAATGCTTATATCCCCACCTTAAAAAATACTCCATTCATTAAACATTGTCAAATATTTAAACCAAGAACTAACACAGCTACAGTGCGCACAAACAACTGAATCAAAACAAAGATGTATTTTGTAATGGACTCTAGCCTTATTCTGAAATCTTGTTTTCATCCTGAGAATATTAAATCCTTAAACTCAAGAGGCTCTATACTAAATTAGTTGGTTAGCGCACTTTTACTTATTTTCTACATTGTTTTTCCATGATTGTGTTGGACAGATTGTAAAATATACAAATAACACATTATCATTTTACACTCTAGTTTCAAAATTAAATAAATATCACTGAACAGTCAGTCACTCTACCACAGCCTATTACTGTCATTATCCTACAAGTTATTACTGATTAAACCAACCGTGCTAAAGATCACACTCTTCAGGACAGGTGCCTAAAACTTTCCTCTGTGATGTCTTTCCTGAGCAACATTTCAAAGCGAAATCTGTGCCTATATATCGAATTAAAAAAATTTAAATAAAAGACACATTTAACACAAAAACACAGCCTAATATGGTGTATAAGTGTTTTACATAAACAAGTAAACAAGAATTAAAATACTGATTCACTCCAAACACTAAGAGGATTTCAAACCAGTCAAACCCTGGACTCACAAATCCTGTTTAAGCTCAGAATTGTTATTATTATTATTATTATTATTAAGTGGAACACCCACCTTTTGGTCCACGATGGAGCAGGCCACCTGTTTGACGTAAGCAAGGTCCGCTGTTTGTGGAAGCAACACAGACTCTCGGGTCAGTCCAATCTGTATGATGAAGGAGACACCGGCTGGTGCGGAGGAACCGCAGACTCCCTGAGACAGAGCCATGTCCAGTGCAGAGATCTGGGACGAAGGAACCGGGGTGACATGCTGTGTTAGCACTGACCCAGGAGGAGGAGTGCAGTCTGGGGGGAAAAACACCTGCGACAGGAGTCCTGAGGGCATCTCTGGGCTGCCATTGGCCATCATGAAGAGCACCGGTCAGTGAGGGGTAGTGGGTGAATATAACCTTACGTGGGTAAGGAGTAAACCCCAACACGTTCAGTCCGCTCCCTCGTAAAGACTAGAACTCCTGCTCTGTGAGACTCTGCCTCTAGAACGGGAAAAAAGCTCCCCTTTCCAGGAAGCTTAACTTCTTGCTTCTTCCGTTCTCCGCAATTTACAAAATAACATACGCCCTTTCACTCTTTTCATTTCAGATGGCGTTGAGGTGAGTAAACGAACTGCTGTAACCCATCTTTCAAAAACAAAGACCCCTCCTCAGCTTTCTTAAGCCTCCCCCCCTCCCTTTATTTTCTTCCGTTTCTCTGCCAAAGCCGCTTTGGAGGTAAGAAAGTCCGAACTTTAGCAGGAAACACATCAAAGGGAGAAAGGGGAAAGCATATAAGGAATAAGAAAAAGAAAATAAGCTCTTAGCTTGTCTGTACAAGATGGCCTCCGAGTACAGGAAATAACGAAGTCAAGAGAGAGAGCCTGGATAAGCTTGCTTTGCAAGTCGAGCCGTGTTTCAGTTTCTTACCGAGTTGAACCACACCGAGTACGCGCTAAGCTTGAGACCGAGTGAAGACACGCCCCTTTCCCGTGGCTCCGCCTCAAACTGTGCGGAGAGAAAATGGCGTGACGGACAGGCCTCTCGGCCAATCAGAGGTAGGAGGTATTGTCACGTACAAAATAGTCGTCTTTTATTTTCTTCGGGGTTAAAGCGCGCAGTATTACAGTTTATTTCGCTAGTCCCTTTCTGCTATAAAAGAAATTACACAGACAAAATAAATAAGGTCCGAAGAACTGAAATTTGATCAGATATTGCTACTTTTTACTCAATGTTCCTCAACTGATGCTACAGTTAAGGCTAATGTTGCTGAATTGTTCACGTCTTTTTGTTTGTTTGTTTGTTTGTTTGTATTTACTCATAGCCCCATAACAGCCTGGCTAACTCCCTCTTTGTTTAAACAGAATGACACAAATTGTAGCAAATATTTATTCCAAAACATCAGATCTGACAGTGATTTAGCATTATTTTAAAAATGTTTTATTCTTGTACTGTTTTTTCCGTGTTTATTTCAGCAGGATATTGACAGACTTTTTGTAGAGCACTGAAATGGTAAATACAAGCAATGTGAGGAAAAATGCCAAGAAGTTAAAAAAGATTGCAGGCCATTTGATACAAACTCTGTGTCCACACAAAGCCACATGGCCATAAGACGTACAGAAATAGGCCTTGCATTCTGCAGCTAAAATTAAACGGACTTCCGTAGAAATACCAAGCACTCTTTTGCGGATAAAAGTCAGATCCCTTTGACACAGAGAACACAATGTCTGCTTTTTCTGAAAACAAGTTTA
Source organism: Hoplias malabaricus (assembly GCF_029633855.1). Classification (NCBI taxonomy): domain Eukaryota; kingdom Metazoa; phylum Chordata; class Actinopteri; order Characiformes; family Erythrinidae; genus Hoplias; species Hoplias malabaricus. The sequence goes on along the minus strand of NC_089800.1, from coordinate 21,985,200 downwards.
AATATGAGCCCAGTATTTCTGCATGACATTGATGTATCACTCTCTCTTTGCATAATATAAGTTATTTTCTTGATGCAGCAGTGGACTGTATGACGTTACAACAGTTTTCTGAAGTACCCACAAGCCCATGGGGCTATATTTATCACAGTAGTGTGACCTTCTCATTAAATTCTGTCTGAAGGATTGAAGGTCACTCACAGGCCTTTCTCTCCATAGACTGATTTTTATTTTCCAGATTTCCTGAATATGTGCAGTACATTATGTGCAGCCTTGAGTTGATAAAATACCTATTTGAAAGGTTTCTATCACAAAGTTTGGCAGAAAGTGATGAGTCATGATCAACATGCAATGACTGAGCACTTTGTGGATGCTCCTTTAAAACCTTTTATATTTAAACTCAAAATTAAAGTCAGATTTATTTGTTTACACTGTTAAGTATGATGGTTCTACAAAGTTTTTTTTTGCGTGATTAAAGTGTCCTTTGCATCATGAAGGGGTTTTTCATTTTGATGGAGAATGTGCTATAGATGGTTCTATAAAGCAGCAAAAGGGTCCTTCTGTTGCCTAATGTTCTACCTATGTCTTCTCAGTGAGTGTGGGGCTGGTATAAAGTTATATATAATCACAGTAAATACAAACAAATAATAATATAAAACACATGAGAAATATAAGATAATGTTTTTCTATAAAGTAGTAGGTGAGAGTGAGTTTGAAGAACAATGTTTGTTCAGATTCTCCTTGATTCGGATGAATTTATTAAATCCACAGCACACATTATTAAAATCATTATTTATTCACCATTAAAACTAGGTACTGGATGATCACCTCAAATAATACAGACTCCACGAGGAGAGATTTGGACAAAGTTAAACAACACATTCACACACACAGAGGATCACACAGGAGTAATGTGATTGGGTTTATTCTGATGTTGGCTGTTATTTGTTGTTTGTTTGTTGATTTTTTTAGTAAATAAACACTCACTGCTCAGATAAATAGCTTTTTAAATCTCATAATCTCTGTGGCCAAAATGCTGTGTGGAGTGTGTATGTGTAATGGAGGCCTTTATTAAAGGTCTGGGTCTGGTGCACTGGTCTGACAGATGTCACATATGTAGCTGCCAATGTGGAGTGAAGGGGAGGTGTGGAAGTACATTGAAGTCAAACAGGAGAGCAGTCATTAACTTTGAATATGTGGCTCACGGAGTATCTGCACAATGTCCGAGTGTGTGTCTCTGTCAGATCTGACATTAACAGACTAAATAAAAGGAAAAAAATAACAAAAGGCCACAGATTAAAAAAAAATACCGTGAATCATTGCTCCACACCAACTCCTTTGCCATGGATCAACGGGAAGTGGTGTTCCAGTTAACGGGCACAGCCCCCTAGTGGGGTATGGAGAAATTGCAGAAAGTGCGCTGGTGACATCTAAGATTTACAAAAAATGTATTCAAGTCTGTCATACACTGTTTTTTTCCTACTCTGACATTTGTTTGTTTTTCAATTTTCTCCACATTTTGGTCAAAATTTAGTGTCAGGTGAAACATATACCGTGGCAGGCTCAGATATGTGCATTTGAAGAAAGCCATAAGCAATATTTAAGTTCCTGTAAAATGAAGCAAAACCAAGCACAACAGAGAAAGGTGTAGGGCCTGCTGTGTAAAGAGATTCAGAGTCACCCCACATCAGCAGACACCTTTTTCTTGATGGTGATCCCCACACAACAACACAACTCACCAGGCGCAAGGCAGGAACACACCCTGGAGGGGGAGCCAGTCCTTCACAGGGTGACACACACTCACACATTAACTCACACACTCACACCTACGGACACATTTGAGTCTCCCACCCACCTACCAACGTGTGTTTTTGGACTGTGGGAGGAAACTGGAGCACCCGGAGGAAACCCACACAAAAAAAAAAAAAAAAAAAAAAAAAAAACCCACGCGGACACACGGAGAACACACCACACAACCCTCACAGACAGTCACCTGGAGGAAACCCACGCGGACACAGGGAGAACACACCACACTCCTCACAGACAGTCACCCGGAGGAAACCCACGCAGACACAGAGAGAACACACCACACTCCTCACAGACAGTCACCCGGAGGAAACCCACACGGACACAGGGAGAACACACCACACTCTTCACAGACAGTAATCTGGAGGAAACCCACGCAGAAACAGAGAGAACACACCACACTCCTCACAGACAGTCACCCAGAGGAAACCCACGCAGACACAGAGAGAACACACCACACTCCTCACAGTCACCCGGAGTGGGACGCGAACCCACAACCTTCAGGACCCTGCACAGTGCTACTCCTAGAATTATTATTTAAATTTGTTTTGAAGCCAGTTCATAGAAAGCTAAAATCAATGGCCAATTGATTGGAAGGAAGAAATTCCCACTTCATATAACCTCTACTGTAAAGCATTTCCAATAAAATGGGACACACAAGCCTAAGTTCACCCTGCACAGTGACGAGTTGGAGTTACATTTTTGAATTTGTTTTAACAATGCTTGCACATCACTTTTTTCATTAATTGTTAAGAGTAAAGCCAAAAACAAATGAGACACTCAGTGTATTGTATTCTATGTACAAAACCTTTATTTTATCATTCCAAATGACATAAAATGCAAGACCTTAAAAAAAAAATAATAATCAAAGAATTGGGGGTCTATGCAATTGTTAATCAAGACAGAATGCAGTTAATTTGCATAACAAAATAAATAAAAGACAGGTCTGCTATCCCTTGGAGTTAGAGGATGTTTGAAAGCAGTTTATTTTGATATACAAAATATCACATAGTGATAAGTTGCAGTTTTAAAAACATTTTTTTACGTTAGCTTTTGATGTTGTCCATCTTGTTCCATAACTCATAACTCCAGACGTTACTAAAAATCCCCAACCAACCCCTTTACACCGCATTTCTCAATCACAAGCAAGTTCTAAGGATAGCAAGTATAGTTCATGTCCAGTATTGTCTTCTTACACCTTAATAAATGCAGTCATAATAATAACAATGACATTATTAAAGAGAATTTACAACGATAGAAAAATGGCAGACATTTACATCATGTAATGGCAGCTACACTTTATAATCTTGGTTTTCTGCTAATGATGAGTTGGTTTGGAATGTGATAGCTTAATTTAAAAATGCACGTTTGAGGTTTAATTAGGAGGAAAAGGGGCTCATAAAAATGCACTGACCCAGGAATTATACAATCTATGAGAGAAAACTTTAAGATTATTTATTGGAAACCATATAAACCCTGTAGACTTACAAATGTAGTGTAGCATGAAATTAACTCTTAGTGTGAAGATACAAGTCCTTCCCCGTAAGGAAGCAGCAGCAGCTAGGGAAGATAATCTTACTCCCAATATGTCTGCAGTTGTGCACTTACTCTGTTGACCAACAACTTTTAATTACAGTCAACAAAGACAAACTGATTCCTTGTTTTCTTGCTTGTTTTTGAAAGTGAATTTGTATCTTGTCCCTCCTCAGCTAATGGGAACACTTCATTCCAGGACAGAGGTCTGAATAAAAGGTGCCAAGTAACTGATAGATACTTAGCTTTTTTCTGAAAGTGGCTTAGAGAAACCCCCACACCCTGGGAAAATGTCCGCACTTTTTAAGATGCTGTTCATACCTACTGCCTTGGGCTATGACTACTAGGCATTATATTGTCTTTGTCATTTTTTCCAGACTTATATTTTGGAAAATTAAATATTTGGGGCCTTTCCACGCCGTCATCCTATCAATGTTCCTCTCTAATCTTGTCAAAATTAGTCACAATGTGTTTATCAATTACACTCACAATTTACAAATAAATAACTTGTAGAAAAACCGTAACCTCAAGATAAAAATAATGTCAATTAATACTTTTCTTTTTTTAATTGAAGGGTTTACCCTGAAGTCAAAAGTCATCTTGTGGCAAATGCCAAAGAATCATATTTCTCCAATATGAATTTCTTTCAAGATACATATGGCACCTATCTTTCAATTTGGTTCTATCCCTCAAACACTAAGACAAAGAAAAAACACACAAATCAAACAAACTAAAACTGTAAATTGCAGATTGTTTTTAAACGTTACTAGAGTTATTCTGAAGTAGCAGGAAACTGTCTGGTGGGTAGTACAACTTGGCAGCGGCAGGCTTATATTAAGAATGAGTATTTTCCATTAGCTTACGCCAACAGTTCCCTGATTCCGAAGAGCTTAGCACCAAGATTTGAGACAGTGGGCTATATACAGCGCATTTTGAGATAGAGCCTCGTTGTGTACATAAAATATTCCTTGCACTTGCCCAGTCTACAAGTATTTGCAATGCAAAGTTCCTTTAGTTACTAATACAAAACAGTGAGTCAGTGATTAATAGACCACTACTCGAGGTGTGGAAATGAATGTTGACGAGGCAACCAGAAAAATGTCGACAGTCTCCTGCTCAAAAAAGCACACACAGAAAAACGCAGTTGATTTAAATGGTAGAGATAAAGGAGCGGAAGTAAAATCTAAGGCTTTTTGTAAGCAGGTATGAGGCTAACGTTAAAGCTAAGACTGTAGTCTACTGCTGAAAAAGTGGCAAGTAAATGCTTTAAAAATCCCCTACAGCAGTCTTTGGAATGAAATGCATCGTGTGCCCATGTGAACAGGCAATAAGTGGTTCTTGTGTGAATATTTAAATTTACACTACATTTACATTCAATATTCAAAACTTAGGAGGTGCCATCAAACTGAAAACAATCCTTTTAGCATGAAAATGTGTCCATTGCTAAACAGAATGAAACATCTCCTCAACACACTACATAGGCTGAAAACAATATAGTACTTGTGCAAACTCCCAAAAAACACTGGGACAGTATGTGAAATGCATATAAAAGCAGTGATTTGTAAATCCATTTTGACCTATACAAAAAAAATAAAAAAACACACACACACACACACATGTACACTCATTCCTACATCAATGCTTGCAACACATTCAAAAAAGGTTGGGTCAATTTAAGACCAGGAATTTTATAAATTGACCTAAAAACATCAACATACGACAAACTTTCTGTTCAAATAAGAATGAGGCATCCAAGAAAGGCTTCGTCCTTAATGAGCAAGTGGTCGAGGCTCACCGTGAAAAACTGCATTAGCAAACACTCCGTTCCTCATGTACATTATATCATCAAATGATTCAGAGAACCCAGAGAAACCTGTATGTAAAAGTTAAGCATAACCCTCCCACCATAATTCTTATAACCTTTCATCCCTCAGACGCAACTGCATTAAAAACAATACTTCTACATTGATGTTGCCCAATGGGCTCTGAAACACTGACAAAATATTATCCACAGCCACACGGTGTTGCTGCATAGACAAAGCAGAAGCCATAGGTAAAAAAAGTGCTACTGACTTCTCTGAGCTAAAGGTAATCACACATTAACAGACGCACAGTGGAAACATGGACTGTTGCGAGTCAAATTTCAGATTATTCACAAAAATAATGGACACCATAATTTTCCATGTTCCCCTGCCCAAATGAGAATAGGACCATCCATATAGTTACCATCTCATCTGTGTTTTCTTTATTCACTCACTCCAGTTGAGCGTCACAGTGACAACAGAGCAAGCAAATTACCCGGGCAACTCCCCGAAGATTCCTCTTGCACATCCACAGGTCTTTCGAAGCCAGTCAGGAATTACAACTCGTCCAGCGAGGGCCCTGACTCTACCCCATGCCTCATATACCTTCACAGGGAGGATGGGGAAAGTCTAAACTTTGTTATAATTACAGAGTATATTAGTGCCTGGGCGCCCTTAACTCTGAAATATTTTGATATTCTGTTTTTGATGAACCCCTTTGTCCATAGAAGTACATTTTTACTCCAGTATGACTGCACCAAGCCACATTTTACACATTACAACAGCATGGCTGTGTTATAGGTGTGCAGCTGTTAGTCTGTCCTTCCAAGCCTCCAGATCTGTCACCGAAAACTGTACAAAATACTGACAAAAAAGTTCAGGACAGTTGTTCATTTGAAAATGTCTACAATGGAAGTGTAACGAACAATTTCCGCTTTCAAAACTGGATCAACGGCTGCTGCTAGTCTCCTCATGATCATTAAGTGTTTGGTGGAAATCAAAATTCTGTCCCAGTCTTTATGGAATGTGTTGCAGGTATCAATTTTGCAGTGAGCTTATACTTACAACATATTATACATTTCAATTGGTTGACACCATCCTCTTTTTTTTTTTTTTTAATTAAGTTAAACAGATTTACTTATTAGCATCTCACATACAAACCAAGCGTTTTTAGGATTTGGCTTATAAAATAAAAAATAAAAATCAATGAATTAAAAACTGTTTTTATCCCAAAAACAAATCCTATCGCAGTGCGTGAGGCATCAAATATGAGGAATGAAGTCCAATGCCAATCACAAAGGCATCGATGTGCTGTTTCCTCTGTGTGAATGTAATGTATGTGTGGTTCAGTCGACCTTTCGTTTCACACTTCAGGCCCAATAAAGATGTATCACCTGAAAAGACAGACGCAGAGGTGTGATGCAACAAGCCAGAGAGAGATTTGTAAAATACAATCTCACAGATAGTCATTCAGGCAAATGACCCAATCCAACATTCATTTTACTTGAATAAAACCTCTCTCTTCTTTTTCCAAAACACTGCTTATCCAAAGAAGCTAACATGCATTTAAGAAAAAACTATGAGCGCTAACCAATAAGATGAGAAAGAGCCAGGATCGAGTACTCAGACAAAAATTTTAGCAAGAGCATCAGCTCCAGCGCTGGCAATAAAAGGCTGTGAGGGGTGGAATGCCACATCGTGGATGGCCTCATCATGCTTCTTCCTATGGGCTGTGATCTCTTGAACACACGTCCGATTATCCAGCATCCACAAGCGAACTGAGCAGTCATGACCTGTAAGATGTTTATGGGGGAGTGGGGTAGGAAGACAAAGATGTAAATGGGGGCATCCAGGGAAATCTTAGGATATTGTCAAGGAATTTTTTTTGTTAAAATAACAACAAAACAAAACAAGGATTAATGATTTTTTTCATTATCTTTGACATGTACAACCCAAGTATTGAAAGTGAGACAGTCTACCATTTAATGAAAAAATATTAACTCATTTAAAACTTGATGGCAGCAATGCATCTCTTTGCCACAAGACTGAAAATTAAGTGCTGTTATATAATCTCACACACACACACACACACACACACACACACACACACACACACACACACACACACACACACACACACACACACACACACACACACACACACACACACAGCTGCAGGAGCAATTTGCATATTAATCACATGACTGGGTATAAAAGGAGCATTTTACAGAGTCTCTCAGTAGCAAAGATGGGCCGAGGGTCATTAATCTGTGAGAAACTGCGAGAACTCTGTGAGAAACTGATAAAGGACTGGATTGTCCCTTTGAGTCCTTTGTACCCAAATCAAATATCCTGTTCCCCAAAATTAAGCTGACCAGAGCAGGTGTCCACTGTCTTTCAAACCATCAGAGATGAGCTTGGACCTAGAGAACTCTGTCTTGCCACCTAAACCCATCCAAAAGTGTTTATCAATTACACTTCCATAAATAACTTGTGATCATTTACCTTTCTTTTTTTTTTCATAAACTCTGTTTTATAGGAGTATGATTTTCCAAAGCATTCCCAATCCTGTGTTACTATAACACAGAATATCATGACGGTATGGTGCTGTCTGAGGGCTAGAAAGTCACACTCATTCAGCATTGGGTCTGGATTTAATCTACACGGCCTGAAACTCCTCTGAATTTCATGAATCATCAATTACAGTAGATCTTACAGTGTAGAATGCTCTGTTTGAGAAATATGAGCCTCTGGTGAAAATGCTGTAACTTAAGTGTGCTGCAGGCATCAAATTCAAAATTTAAAAAATATGAGAGTTCAACAAGTCTCATTTTCAGTGCATTTCTTAACATGTCCAAACTTTTCTGAAAATAGGTTTTTTTTTTTTATGGATGTCATAGCTCATGTGATAAAGTTTTAACTGTTCTATTTAATGTATTTTACTCTGAATACTAGTTAATATATACACAAAGTTATAAAGTACATTCACGTTACAAGGAAACTCACTGCAGAGACTCTTACATTTCTTTATACTGTTACTGTATGTGGGATTAAATGTCTGTACTGTGTCCATCAGTATTTCAGTGTATTGTATTATTTTTTGTAAAAGAACCACTCTACGTTCCGGGGTTTCTTATAGTAACACTTTTGGATGAAGCTCATTTTGTCCACGTCTTTGACAATAAATGCACTTATTTTGTTTATTTCTTACTTTAAAGTAAAATATGAGCAAATAATGTTTTTGTGATTAATGACAATCATGGAGTGACACATTTAATCTCCTTTTTTGTTGTTTGTTTTTCTGTCTGACACGCCTGGTTTCTATAGTCTTCATCTTAAGACACTGATGTTGCATTAAGATGAATATTGGGCCTTGGATGATCAAAGAAGTAGTTAATTGTTTTAATACCTGCCTTACATTAACCTACATTTCACAGTGAAACAGCAAGTACCCATTTCTGTAATATTTACCGTATTATGTTCTCCACTCTTAAAACTATGGAAGAGGTTATGAGGGAACTTACTGCCGGAGACGAGGTAAGTGCCTTTAGGGTCTGTGGTGAGGCAAGTTACTGCATCCAGGTGAGCCACCATAGAGTGAATCACTTTCCCTGCAGGAAAAGAGGAGGACGGAATAAATACAATACCAAAGAAAGAAATACAGATTAAATAAACAAATTACATTTGATCAATTATCATTTCTTCATAATTATGAGCATTTTTGATCAATAGTTAACCAAGAGCTACAGTCCACTTAATTAAACACAGGTGAATCAAAAGGCTTTTAAGCCTGTTTACAGATGCACATACACACCTGTCTTGTTGTCCATGAAGCGGATGGTGCGGTTTTCATGGGCAGTGATGGAGATAGGTTGAGACGGATGGCTGACCACGCAGTTTATCAGCTCACTGCCTGCATTAGGAAAATGGACACATACCTGCTTTGATATAAAACACTTCAATGGCCAAAGAAAGGTAAATGTAAGAGTCTTTACAGATGAACCATAACACCCAATCCAACTGAATAACACTGATTATCTAATGAAAAATTGTCATATATAATAAATAAATTAATTCCCCAACAGAGAAACGTGCATATAGAAGGATATACAAGGACAGATATATACAATGCTTCAGATGCTGTTTGAACTATCCTCTTTGCTGCTGGAACATTGCAGTGTGCCCTGCTGTGGGATTAATAAAGGATTATCTTTCTATCTTAGGCCTATATGCTGGAAATAATGTAGGTTCATGAAACATATTTCAATTTTCAAATTCTGTTTATTTTAGTCTATTGAATAGCTTTTTAATGAAATTCATCAAGTAAAAGCCTGCACTAAATCAGCATGCAATAAATCAGATTTTTTAAATCTTTTTTTTCCTGAAGAATTACAGACACAGTAAAAGGAAAAATGAATCTGCTATAAATATCCATTAAATACAAACATTGATGCTGTAGGAATAAGTTCAATAAAAACAAACATTTTTTAAAAATCCATTTTGACCAGCAATCGACTGTTTTACTCCAAAATTCATAAAAAGGTCAGTCATCTTTTGTGGATTGAAGACAACAACTGCATGCAATTTGAAAGCAAATTATTTAAAAAATGTAAAAATATATAATAATAATAAATAAATAAATAAAATGGCAATGTAATACCACTGAATTTAAATTTCACAAAACTGAGGCCATAATTTCAGTCAACATTCAATAATCACATTTGGATTATCATAATGTAAATATATTCATTGACATTGATTATTTAAGGGTTTTCTCTAAACCATTTCTAGCTTTCTGTCCAAGAACAGACTTCCTGATTTCAGACACGCTGTACACACATTGGAGCAGGAGCAAAGTTGGAGGACACTTGAAGAATTATGGTATTCAGGACGTTTTAAGTATTTAATTTAATATTCAGTCCATTTTGCTTACCATCCTTAGTCTGAGTCTCCAGAGTCATGATGCTTTGTTCTTTGTTGAGGTCGTAGAGGACAGTCTCACCTCCATCAAAAGACACCACTGCCTGGGAGAGGTCAGCATTCACGAAAGCAATGGATGTGGGAGTGCCATGTTCTAAGAAAGATTTTCCAGATTAAAGTCTTAACAAACGTATGTTTAGGATGTAACTGAAATTTAACATTAATTAAGCTGCAAAATTCCACATGAAACCCTAAACTGAACTGGGGGTGGGGCCTGGTGCCTTCTGGGAGCTCCGTTGTGAGTACTTGGCACCGCCCAAAAGGTTCTATTACAAAGATTCTTAAACAAAACAAGCCTATGGCGAATCAAGCAGTGGTTGTTTTCTTGTGTATTCATCATCATTTAATTTAGAAGTCTGAAATGCAAGGCTTATTTTAAATGTGGCACCTGCATTTGTAGTCAACCCACAACTGCGTATTCAAATGTTCCATTCCACCTTAAATAGTGTAGAAGTATAGTGAGAGCACACTGTGGAGGATATTGTAACTTCTGCTGTGTTTAAGGAATGTTTCTGCTCAGAAAATAGTGAATAACGGCATGTGACTTCCCCCTGCTGCATAAAAACAAACACTTCAAATAAAAATGATTTTACACTGAAAAATGATTCCGGTCAAGACTGGAAATGTCAACCCTGCAAATGAGAGAACTATTAGGTTATTGATTTTTAATTGTTATGTCACTGGTTACACACTCACCCTTCTGTTTGTTGAAAACAGACAAGCAAGGATTTGAACTCTGGGGGTCCCAAATACGCACTGTGCCATCTGCTGAGCAGGAGGCCAGGCGATTCAGGGCGGAGGAATATGCAAGATCCCACACTGAATCCTCATGTCCTACCAGCACGCTACTCTCCACACCTGGGTCTGCATTATGCATGAAAAAAAAAAAAAACACAGAACACAGAGATAAACACAGCATATCCAGACTAGCAAAAACGAACCTAATGCGCTCTACAAAAATCTGTGTATTAAGGTTATTAATCCTCAGAAATTTAGCAAAATACTCTTACGAGTAAGATGCATTTTATTTAAATATCAAAAGAGCATCTAGAAATGTACTTTTTGCAGGTTTTATTAAATATTTCAAAATATGAATAGAGATATGAATATAATAAGAGGTTTTTAATATCAGATCAATATATTTTGTTATTTACTGTCTAAATTACACTTCAAGATAAACAAATGTTAAACAATTTAAAATCTTCTTTATAATATTTTAAGCAGCAATAAACATTTTAAATATTTCCTTTACACATTTATTATCTACTCTGCATATGAATCATCTGTTGTATAAAAGTGGTATTATTATTGTTTTTGGCTACAATTTTGGAAATGTTATTCCTTTTAGCAGTGTGTGTGTGTCAGATTAACATCTTTTAGTAATATCATGGTTAGAGGGCTACACGACTTCAAAAATTCAGAACACTTGCCGTAATTGTCGTAAGGGTCAACATTAAGGTCTGGAATTTTCCAACAACGCACTCTTCCATCCAGACCTCCACTGTAGCAGGTCTCCCCTTCCATCCCCATGGTTAAAGAGAGGACAGCTCCACTATTTGCACAGACACAAATATATAATATTTATAGGAACCTCAAGTTTACTCTAATCCAGTCGTTGTTAATGCATTGCTTACCCACGACTCTCAAACTCACCTGTGTGCTCGGAAAGTGTAAATAGGCTCAATGTCCAGTGCTGCATTCCTGGAATTAAATTAAATGAATACAAAAAATACTGTAAATACATGTTATTTTAATTATTCAAAAGGACAGATCCTAAGAGAATAAACTCCAAAATATCCCTTAAAGGAATTCTAGGTGAGATATGTTTTTTTTTTTGTTCCTAGGGCTCCCCCTTGTGTAATTTATTTTTTTAAGTAATGTACTGACATCAATGGGAAGGGAAAGGGACGGGGTTTGTTTCCAACCCTCCTCCAAAATGTACATAGTGCAGTTTCTGTAGTCCTGAACCAGGATTATCAATGACAGAGGCTCTATTCTGTCTTTTACAGCTCAGTGAAACATTACAACAATTCTGAAGCTGTAATTTAAAAGATGACAGTATCATATAGTGTTCCTTTAACATGGAATAAAAACAGGAACGCTTGTCAAGTGACTCAAATAAGATAGAATCAAATAAAAGTACAGATAAACATGCAAAAAACTATAATAAGAACTCCAAAGCAATTGGAAAAAGAACAGTTTAACAATAAAATCAGCTCAAGCAGGGCTCCCTAAAGTTTTTGAGTGGCCTCCCTGCCTTTCACTTGTGATGTGTCAATAAATCACCAATAAAGCACATCTTACCAGAGCTCAGAATTTGTTTTGTATTGATTCTAATTCAAGGCATTTCTTTCTTTCTGTACAGCCTAGGAAGCACTGCGCTGCATGTCTTAGATGAAAATGCTGCATTCATAAGTCACACAAACGCAGAACAATAAGCAGCACTCACTTTTTCGAGTGCATGGCCTTGTTCAGGTTCCAAAGTTTCAGTGTGCCATCCTCCGAAGCAGTCAAGAGCACAGCCTGACTAGGGTGAAATTTCAGTGATCGAATAGCATCAAAATGGCTTCGCAGCATAAACCGTGGATTCCAGGCCTTTTTAAATTCCTCGCGACTGTCCTGCAGCTGTGAAAGAGTAGGCCAGAGGGAGAATGAGAAATGAGAAAACAACAATGTATTCATCACACACAAATAAATGTCATATATCTATAAAATATAAATATTACAGATCATCGCTCTTCAACTAAAAACAAGTATCTCCATTTTTGTGGATTTTTAGTTTAATACAGCATCCGTGATAAATGGACCAATAGAAATGCTTGGAAATTACTTGTAATTAAATCATTTTACAATGACTTCAGCTGAATGTTAAGAAGGTTTTTCCCTTCTCCTGTAAAGTGACTATTTTGAGAGACAGTGATGATATACTTTATCTGGAGGCGGCAGGTCAAGTTCCAAAGAAAATCACAGCCTGACAAATGCAGCAGCACTTACTCAGGTGTTCTACAAACGCCATTAGGCCAAGATTAACAATTAACAACAGATTATTATATTTCATATTTAATGTATTATTCATTAATACAATATAATCCATATATTTATTTAATATCTAGTTTATTTGCCAACACAGTCAGTTCTGCATATGGGTTGGGATCGGAGTGTTCCCAAGCAACACAAATATTTACCTGCACTTTAGCATGAGCTTGCTCCTTTGTGTAGGTATATGTTACTGCAGGCTAGATAATGTGTAACATGTAGCTGGGTGTCTGCTGATGTTAAAGAGTGCCCCTCTAAAATGCCCTCGGCTTTGATCATTTTGGTGCGCATAATTACCTTTTATTAAACCATATCTGTAAAGCAGAATGTTGTGTGTATTGTTAAAAATCCCAGTGATGTTCCACTCTATAATCGTAGACAACAGCTAGTCCCATTAAATTACTTGGTAGAAACAACTTAGTCAGAAGGGTGATATAGATGTACACACACTTACATCATTAATGAGCTCATTGTCATTAGCAACAGTAAGGTCAGCCAACTCCCCAAGGCTTATGTCCCCTCCTCCAACTGCATCCAGTATGAATACATCAGAAGAAAAACCCAGGTTGCCACCTAAAATGCAGAAACAGCAATTACACAAAAGGAACATGATAGTACCTCACAATTACAGCTTCAGAATCATTGCGATGCATGGCTGAGCTTCAATAGGTAGAAAAGAGCCTCTGTTGTTGCTACTCTGGGCTCAGCACTGCAGAAACTACGTGTCTACATGGGAGCAAAAACCCAAATCTTACCTAGTGTTCCTTTAAGTTTATGTAATAAAGCAGTTGTTTGTTGTTTTTAAGACCAGAATATAAAGTTTAAAAAAAAAATGTGTGACTTGTGTCACATACAATGTTTATTTAAAGCCTACAGGGAATTTAGAATTATTTTCACACATCATTTTATTCCCCATTACAGTGGTGCACCCCCTGGGCTCCTCCAGACTCAGATCATCAACTTTATGCAAATTCAGTTAGCACCAAAGTTGTACCGTTCAGTGCTGTTTTTTTTCTTAATTATTATGTTGTAAAACTTTATTTACTCTGTTCTTTTGCATCCACTAGATATGGGAGACTGATATTGCACTGATTATTTCCAATAACGAATCTGAAGTATCTTTTTATTTGCCAGTGGCTTTCTTTAAATAATATTCTTTTACCCAAAGATCCAACTTCAAACTTTACTTTTACTTTTTACACTATTTAATGAGCAAGTATTTAATTCACCCATGAGAGTTAGAAATAAACAGGTCCTGTACTGATATTAATCAATGAAGCGGAAGTCCATTAGCCATCTTTTTTTGATGCGTCTCAGCAAGAAACTAAAAGCAAACTTTTTTTTAAAGATAAACATTGACTAGAAAAACTATAATAGTCAAATTTCTGTCAAACGGAGATGAATTCTCTTCCACCACTCTAGGGGTTGCTATAAACACCTCGAAAGTGAAGCGGCCCAGTAACATCAGTATAATTGCTATTTGTAATACAATCCCTGGTTGCTCCTTTGAAGGACATTATACATTTTCTCATCCCACATGTACAGTGTACATACAATTAATCACAAAGCTCATTACTAGTCTAACAGTACACACCCACATTCACTTATTGTTATCAAGGCTTATTCATTTAATCTAGAGCCTCACCCCATTGTGCCGTGCATGGGTGTCTTTGGTGTGTTGAATGTTGGGTCTGTTGTGCCAGGGACTTTAATATTAGTGGATACGGCACTCCTTTGCTGTTTGGCATTGTGGAAAAATATAACGCCCAGCTCAACCAAACAAAACAGCCCTTGTGATCTGTAAACCTATTATATCCAAACTTGACGTCAGCAAATCACCTTTAAGTTCTGTTCCATTCTGAAATGGCGAACAATTAACCTCAGCCTCACTACCCATTTACTATCACTCAAAATAAATCCTTTATTTTTTTTCAGATTTCGTTGGAATAACTTCCAAACAAATCATGGCTCAGTAAAAATAGACATCATCATCATCATCATTCAATTTCCAAAAGCTCCTCCTAGGGGATTCCAAAGCCTTCCCAGTCAGCAGGAAGATGTAACACAGTCCTGGGTTTACACCATGGCCTATTTCCAGTTGGCCGTGCTTGGTATACCTCCAACAGGTGGTAACCAGGATGCACCTGTATTTAATGCTTGACCCGTTCCAACTGGCCCCTCTCAACGCAAAGAGCAGTAATTCTCATTTCCTCAACCAATCGCCGAGAATATGCCCAGCATCCCACCGGGAGAAACTCATTGTGGCCACCTATTCGCTCAGTGTTCATGTGATCAAGGAGTCTACGTGTAGAACTGGGACACACTTTGACTCGTTCCTTTGTGCCCATCATGGATATTAATAATAAATTAAGTTTTTGACTATATTTTAATTTATTGAGATGCACATGTAGTAAAAAAATGCACTCTGGTGATGTGGATTAATCAAGCAGAGATTTGGCCTGTTTTGGTGTAAAGTTAAACAGTGATGTCTTGTAGATAAATGGGTCAGAGAGCAGTTCAGCAGGCCTTGTCCAGTGAAACGCTGCGTTCCATCACTTTGTGGAAGTTTACATTTCCTGAGAGGCCTGATGGTTGACCTCTGGTCTAGATTCACAATCCTTGTTTTTTGCAATCTTATATTTTTAAAACTTGTTGGGTTCTAAGTTTAGAGAGTTGGCTTTTCTAAGTATAGAGTTGGGTTCATCTGAAATGCTGGTGCTGAGGTTCGTTGCTCTCACATGGGCATTCGGGTATGTTGAATGTAGGGCAGTGGGACACATATCTCTGGGAGCCCTCATGTCTGTGCTACCTTTCTAACTCTCCCTCACTACCTACAGAACACCTGCCCATCCTGTGTCTGATCTGATGCTGGGGAAAGACTGTCCATGTGAGGTGTCCTTGTCTGGCTGTTGTCCATTTGGCTTTTACAGTGAGACAGCACCAACATGTCCCCTAGAACGTACATCAAGATTTGTGGGTTCTTGTCCATCCATCATGTAGCCTTCTGCATGTGCCAAATGTGTCTAGTTCATTTCTTCAGTTGAGACTGAGACCGGGCTTTGACTATACACTATTCACTGGCTCCAGACTGAGGATGGGTTCCCCTCAAACTTGAATACTGAGTGTCACAAGCTTCTGTTTTAGGTTCGTTATTGTTCACATAATTCGTGCTGCCACTGGGTAGAGGTTTAAGTGAACGCTGTCAATTTCCACAGTTATGTGGACGATATGCAACTGTACATATTGACTCTAGTGACTAAGGACATACATTAAGAGGAGGACGAAAATGGAAGGAGTTTACCTTCTCCAGAGCGACACTGAGGAGGAACGGTGGAAGGCGGGGAGGACTTTGGAGGGAAATCGGACATCATGCCTTGCAACTTGTTCCTGCGGTTTTCTTATTTCATGCAGAAAAAAAAAGACAAAATATTAGCACTCACTGCCTTCAACTGAAAGTTACACAATTACTTCAATCTATTTCTTTCTGCACTTTTGTCCTTCTTCTGGTGTTTAACTTCGTAAGTCAGTTCAAAGGAGAATAACAGCAGCTAAAAATAAGCATAGTTATTATTATAGTCCAGTCATTCAATTACTTCTATATGGAATGCTGTTCAAAAGTGCAAAGTGGAAACAACAGGAAAACATTAAAATATTCAAATGAAAAAGAAAAATAGGGTGGAACTTTTCAGAAGAGCATCCCACACAGCAAACAATACACACAACTACAATAAATAAATACTGAAAAATATAATTATAATAAATTTTACTCATATCAGAACAGAGCAAAAATTGCAGGTTCCTAAGAAATTTACATTTTAAAAAAGCCATTTATCAGAGCAGTAAAAGTTTATTTGCTCAGAAAAAATTACTTCTAATATTTGAATAAACCATATAACATTAATACAGTATGTAGTGATATTCTGTTTGTCAGTGTGTTGGTTTAACCAGTATTATAAAGACGTTATCATCCAATTTCTATATTTCACAATTAATGAATACTTCATTACATTAAATAAAGAGTGCTGTTAATTTAAGAAATCCATAAAATAAAGAAAACATTTGGAAACACACTTTGGTCTTCACTCACTTACTACTCTACTACTTTTTAGAGAAAAAAATCCTTTTATTTTACTGTATTTATTTTATTTATATATAATAATTGTAAAAAAATTAATTGTTTCATTTTATAATTCCAAGTGCCAGAAATAAACAAAGAAATGCTTATGCGCTGCACTTCATTAGATCTTGTAACCCATCTTCCGTACCTAACTCGCGTCCATCTCCTGAGATGCGTGCCTCTCCTGCTCCCTCACCCTCTTCTCCTGAGCCCAGGAAATCAAACTCACTAAGTGCATCTTCTGAGTCATCTTCATCATCATCATCTTCAGGGTCAAGATCTGAGGTCATGGGCTCACCACTCATCTAAAAAAATACAAATTATATATATCATGTAATTTTCATTGTCTGTAACGTAACAGCTTATCCAATTCAGGGTCGCGGTGGGTCCGGTGCCTACCCGGAAACACTGGGTGCCAGGCGGGTACCATTCACTCACACACTCACACCTACGGACACTTTTGAGTCGCAAATCCACCAACGTGTGTTTTTGGAGCATGGGAGGAAACCAGAGCACCCGGAGGAAACCCATGCAGACACAGGGAGAACACACCACACTCCTCACAGACAGTCACCCAGAGGAGACACACGCAGACACAGGGAGAACACACCACACTCCTCACAGACAGTCACCCGGAGTGGAACTTGAACCCACAACCTCCAGGTTCCTGGAGCTGTGACAGAGTCAGATGTAGGTTTAGGGGAGAGAAAGAGAGAGTAGGAACTTCATAGTAGCATTCCTAACCTTGCCCCGGGATTTCTTGTTCTTGCGTGGCCCATCAATACAATCTGTAGCAATGCCTTGAAAGTCATCATCTTCATCACTGTCTTCTTCATCATCTTGACAGCTCCGCAAGAAGGGAATTTTATCTAGTACTGAGACACCTGTTCGTTCTTTAGCGTTTTCTTTCCCAGCATTCCTGTAAATCAAAATAAAACCATAGAAAATATTTAAATTATTTCACAATATGTATTAGTAAAGCACAAAAATGATATTAACCATATAATGTCGAATTATTATAGGGCATATTTTAAAAATATTTACTATGATACTTCGTTGAAAATGAAATCATTTATTCCTTTTCATTTTTATTGCTGTGGGCAATTGCTGTTTTATTGCAAGGGGTATTGCTAGGTTAAGTAACATGTTCCTTTACAACACTGAAGAGGAAAACCTCTATAGTGCCATAACTGATGTAAGAATGCATGGAGGACCCATTCTATTTCCAGATAATGTTGGTCATTTTTTCCTGTCTGTGCCTCTCTCTATTTTCGTGTCTGTTTTTTTTTCCCCCTCTTTACCTGTGGGCATCTGTTTGTGGGCAATAAGACAGGCCAACTGCATCAAACTAATCGTATCAACTTGTGTTCAGAACGGTTATTGTGAATGGCTGTGTTGCACTGTTTAACACTGTAACATTAACAAATCTATACATTTTTGTATTGGTGACATGTGACAATCCCATTTGCAGTGGTCTTGCAAAACTAAGCCATGGTCATCCCCATAACATTAGGGTTCAAAGTCTGAAGGTCAATAAAAAAATATTTTTAAAAAGCTGAATATTTAAAAACAACTCCTTTTTGGGGCTAAAATTATTTTACAAACCTGTCGATAGATCAGGAATGCTATTCCTATTTCTAAACAATTTCATAATAATGTACATCACAGGATTTTGAGGTGCCCCAGCAAATCTGGTGTCAACTGTTCAAATGGAAGTGCTATAAAATTCATATAGCACTTTCTCAGTCACTTCTAGCCCAAACTAATTTACATGTAAAATCATGCATTTGAGCTACCTTTATATTTGAGTGGTTTATATATTTGAGTTCTTATATTATAAGAACTTTAAGCAGGCATTTGACAGGCTTAGCACTGGCCAATCAATACAAATGTTTAGTGAATAGTCACAGGGGCATGATCCATGTTAATCAAATAAATCATATAAACAATGTAAATAATTACCCAAAAAATTGTAGTCCGATTTTGCTCAAGTTACTCCAAGGGAAGTATGTAAATTTACATTTAATTTGTTACAGTGGCCCTCGTAATGTTCAGTCTACTGCAAATTTAGTTAAAATGATCTGTTCATTAGATGAATATACAGAAACAATGTATATATATGTTCCTAAAATTTAAGCCCATTTCAGCAGTGTGATTTAAAACCACATATAGGTCATTTTGTCAAATTATCATTAAAGAGTAATGTTTACTTAATCACTACAGAGGGCTACAACATAAATATTCAACTGGGAACTTCTCTCACATGGTCTCAAATAACAGTGGTTTAACAAGATCCCTATTGTTGCTTTTTGGAAGAGCATTCCTCTAGAGACACGAAGGCCCTGGGTTCAGGTTCCAGGTTAGCTGTTAGTACAGTAGTAGATCACAAATAAGATTTTAGTGCACCTCTTGATCTGCTCTTCTATTTGGCGTACAAGCAGTGACTCTCCCCCATCATGGGATTGAGGTTCAGGGAGAACTTCACTTGGTGGGGACCCATTCACCTCTGGGCTGCTGCGACCCAACATAGACCGCACTCGCTTAGAACGCATATCCAGGATGGTGTCAGAGTATCCCACTTCTTCCAGGTACCTGTAAATCACAAATGTACCTATTTAGGTTCAAGAGACATTCCTTTTAGTGTGTTTTTTTTTTTTTTTTTTTGACTGCGAGTACTGACTTGCGCAACAACTGACGTCCCTCTTTCCAGGACATTTGATTGGCTGTTTCATTGTCGGATTCTGCTGGCCCGTTTGGTACTGTGGAAAAAGGATAGTGCCAAATAATTAGGTTATGACAATTCTGTAGTACTTAATCATTAACATAGAACCCATACCCTCACTAGTTACCATCAAGTAATCAACAAAACCTAGGTCCAACATTGAATCACTGACAATGTTTGGTAAATATGTTAGAGGAGTGTTACTTGGTTCATTCTCAGTTTCAGGCTTCTTTTCTCCAGAGGTCTCATCAGTGCCTGTCTTCAGCTTTTGATACTTGGCCCTAAGAAAGAAATAAATCATACGAAACAATATGTCAGAAAGAAAGAAAGAGAGAGAGAAATAAAGAAGGAAAGAATCTCATCAAAATCTTAAATAGTAAGATTTATTGTAAGACTTATAACAATGAAAATAAATCTTACAATAAAAGTTTTTTTGGTATGCTTTATTAATCTTACATTGAATTTCAATATTTACCAAGCTAAATGTAAAAGATTATTTTCCTTTTTTTAAATTAAGTGTAATCAGTTATTTTTCAAAAGTTTCAAAAATGCATTTTTTTTTAGTTAATTTGTAAAATTTTGTGGAAAAATTTAAAGTCTTTTTAATATCTGAAAAGAATCCAACATATAAATTGTATAATAATCTAAAATAATCTGAACAGACAACCATCAGGACATCCTCAATCAATAAATATATTAATAAATAAATATAGAAAAACATCTAAATTCACTGTATTTTACCAGCAGCTAAGTGAGAGTACGTACATCAAAACGTGCATCAGCTAACCTTCACCCACCTTTTTTAATTTATACAAAAACATCTTGTATAATTATCATAAAAATCACTGTCAATGGAACTGGATGTTTCGGAGCAACTACACGAGCCTAGAATCCACTTGATGTTTACAAATCTAAGTATTTGGCCGGAGAACAGTGGAAATGCTTTCACTTTGTGTGATAGAGCACTTTGAGGATGCAAGGGCGTATTTTCTTATACTAAACATTCAACATCAGGATATGGTGCCACAAATTCTCTTATAGCTAAATACAAGCAAATACTTATACTACTCTTAAAAGTACCTTTCAGTAAACAGAAAACCTTTAAAAGAGTTTCAGAGATCATATCCTACTGTGTCTAGATGTTGAAAGACATATACTTTGCACCCTTTCAATTGACCTGCACATTTGTCCAGAAAGGTCTACCCAATTTAAGGGCTATTTCATTCGAGATTTTGTGATCAGATCAAAAAGTAGAAAGAATTGAGTTGATCTTTAGTGTTTCTCTGAACTTAAAAAGGTTAAATATATTGCAATTCTAGGTTTCTATGATATCTACAGACACATTCAATAAAACACAGGTAGCCATGAGATGTTTGGTTCTGCTCACGCTGCAATACAAGGGGTTCCATATGGATCACTGGGACCAATAGGTGTAGTATCTATACATTACATGTGCTAAATAAAATAAGTGGGATTATAGGGAATATGGACATGGGCTAAACCCTTGTGTGGTGTCCAGGTCTGAGACCCAAAAAAACATTTTTAAACACAGTTAGTGTTTAGGTAAAGTTTAATATGGGCGCCACATGAGGCATTTCTGGCTTTAACTAAGGTTCATCAGGGCTCACCTCTCTTGTTTAAGGGCATATTCCAGCATTTTTATCCGCCTCACCAGGTCTTGCTTCATGTTCTCCTGCCCTTTCCTCTCTCCCTGCAGGAACGCTACCTGTGCCTGGAACCAGAGAAAGTGAGAGAAACAGAAAGAACATATTTAGATTAAATAAATATAAAATAAGATTTTTTAGATCTTTGCCACTTATCTTAAAGACAGGTCTCTGTTGACTTTGAGTTCAATGCTTGGGCCTTAAACAATAATTTGTCTTGACAAGCCATATTATTATCTTCCATTTTCTGCTGAACAAAGTTTGACAAAGCTCCATGAAAATAACTTCAAAATAGCTCCAAAGGAATATCCAAACCTAGCAATTTTCCAGTCAACACAATGTTTAGTCCTCCACTCATGCCCTCTACTGCCCAGAGAAACACACCATCATGTGTGTGTAAATCTCAGGCCAATCAACAGTATACTTTGTGTATGAAGCTGTGTATGTTGTTGGAACAGAATATGGACTGGCCCTGTCTCCCTGAAATAACAAAGGACTTCCCTGGAAAGATATGGCCTTGACTGCAATGTATGTCTCTCTAAAATCACCATATTTTCCTCAACTTCAATGGTACCTTCACACACAGGCAAGTCACCTGTTGGTTGCTCATACACTGACATACATTGGTGTTTTCAGCTTCCACTGATAACAGCCCTTTCAGTGTTGGCTCTGAGAACTGGACATTTACACCCTGAAACAAGGCCCCTATTCGTGGCACACATTCTCACTGGGTCTATTGGGTCATCTCAAATGAGTGTTTTTAAAGTTTTGGTACATAGTCCAGGCAGAGAGTGGAGTTTATTACTGTCAGTACTGGCTTAGTTAATTTGTGTAATATTTCCTTTATTTAAATTGTAGCAGTAGGGTCTAGGTGGCGTCACGGTGGAGCAGCAGGTAGTTTCTCTGTCACAGCTCCAGGGTCCTGGAGGTTGTGTGTTTGAGTCCCGCTCCGAGTGACTGTCTGTGAGGAGTGTGGTGTGTTCTCCCTGTGTCTGCATGGGTTTCCTCCGGGTGACTGTCTGTGAGGAGTTTGTTGTGTTCTCCCTGTGTCTGCGTGGGTTTCCTCCGGATGACTGTCTGTGAGGAGTGTGGTGTGTTCTCCCTGTGTCTGCGTGGGTTTCCTCCGGGTGACTGTCTGTGAGGAGTGTGGTGTGTTCTCCCTGTGTCTGCCTGGGTTTCCTCCGGGTGACTGTCTGTGAGGAGTGTGGTGTGTTCTCCCTGTGTCTGCGTGGGTTTCCTCCAGGTGACTGTCTGTGAGGAGTGTGGTGTGTTCTCTCTGTGTCTGCGTGGGTTTCATCCCGGTGACTGTCTGTGAAGAGTGTGGTGTGTTCTCCCCATGTCCGCGTGGGATATGCCCTGTGAAGGAGCAGCGCCCTATTCCCATCTTAGGTGTTTTCACATCTGAACTTTTTAGTCCAGTTATATCAATCTCTGGTTCGTTTTCACCCTTGGTGCGGTTTGTTTGGGCAGGTGTGAACGCAGTAATCGCATTTGGATGCAGACCAAAACAATCGGACCGAGACCACCTGCTCTCAAGGTGGTTTGTTTCAACTGCGGTGTGGTTCGTTTCTGGTGAGGATGTGATCGGACCCAACAATAAAGTGTATGGCGCAGGTCCATGCTAAATATCATCATAGCCAGGGTGTGCTTTACAAATTGGATGCAGTAGGCAGGTAAACAGAGAAATGGTTAAAGTGTAGCCGCAAATCAGAGCAATGGATCAGAAACACACTAGCCCAGAAGACAGGACCTTCTTCCTGCCTCTTTATTTTTTACCTCTCACTGTTCATACCTTTGGATTTGATAAGTGTAGAACTCAACAAGTACTTCACAGACAATCTGGTTTTAGCATCTTATTTCAACTTGTGGTGGACTGGATGAGGAGAGTGTGTTGACATTATAGGGTGTGTTTATGTGTGTATAAACACACAGAACCAGCTAACACTTACACTTGACAGATCCTTGAGTTAAGCCACTTCAGGCTGTATTAACTTTCTCAGGAGGAACTAGATCAGCTCTTTTCTCTTCTCAGTTCTACTCGCTTTTTGGTTCATTTTCCACTAAAGTTGCAACATGGATGGTGACATCAAAACACCACCTCTAACGGAACCATGGGCTTTGGAAGCCACAACAAAGCCTTAAACTCAACCACTGTTTACACATTGTGAATTTGCATGCTGTTTCTATATTTTGGGACTGAATATAGCTTATCCGCACATGAATTCAGAGAGATGAGGATAGTAGAGCCATGTCGAGTAGAGTAGGTACCATGCAATAAAAAAAGGAGCAAATGGCACTAGATCAGTGGTTATGGACGTTCTTTAGACTGGTTTTAGGGAGGCTGTAGCCCCCATGAATGTTCTTTAGCCTGCAATAAATAAAATAATTATTTCATTATTTCTCTCTCCAGATAGTCGTTGGCTGTCGGTCTGTATTACTTTCTTGGCAGAATACGCACAGTGTTGCCAATTGTCCTGTAAAATATGTAACCGTCCTGTATTTAGACACTAAAAGATGTGTTCTGTTTTAAACTGATATAGGACTCGATTTTTTACGTATTTTTGAGGTCACACTTATATTTGAGACAGAAACACGCAGCTCTCTCTCTCTCAGCTGAAACGAGGGGCAGATTCTCTACGGCTCCTAAACCGAGTACGCGGTTTTCATTGGTTGTCACCTTTATTTAACCAATCGGCAGCCAGAATTACCTGTCTTATCACTGAGAGTGCAGCCAATGGAGTCACAGTCCCTCCTACAGGAGGTGCTGAGAGCAGCAGGTCAGAGCTAAAACACTGGGAACTACAGCTCTGCTTTAGATAAAACTAATGTTATCTTAGCTCCTTGTGGCTTTGCTTAATCTGTACCTCTCAAATATTTTGCTGCTATGAGGCAATTACCGGAATCATTGTGCGCAAGGCAGGAACACACCAAACCTACGGACACTTTTGAGTCTACAATCCACCTACCAACGTGTGTTTTTGAAGCCTGAGAGGAAACCGGAGCACCCGGAGGATACCCACGCAGAACACACCACACTCCTCACAGACAGTCACCCGGAGGAAACCCACACGGACACAGGGAGAACACACCACACTCCTCAAAGACAGTCACCCGGAGGAAACCCACACGGACACAGGGAGAACACACCACACTCCTCACAGACAGTCACCCGGAGAAAACCCATGCAGTCACAGGGAGAACACACCACACTCCTCACAGACAGTCACCCGGAGGAAACCCACGCGGACACAGGGAGAACACACCACACTCCTCACAGACAGTCACCCGGAGGAAACCCACGCGGACACAGGGAGAACACACCACACTCCTCACAGACAGTCACCCGGAGGAAACCCACGCGGACACAGGGAGAACACACCACACTCCTCACAGACAGTCACCCGGAGCGGGACTCGAACCCACAACCTCCAGGACCCTGGAGCTGTGACAGAGACACTACCTGCTGCTCCACTGTGACACCCTAACTGTTGTTCAAATTAAATGAAAATAAACCCCAAGTTAGTCTTTTTTCGTTTTCTTTCTCGTTGTGCTGAAAGGTGAGGTCCAAAACGCGGTGCGAACCGTACCGTCACTTTTGTACCGTTACATCCCTAGAGCTTAAGAAGAGAAAGACCTGACTAGAGCCTCAGGGCTGGTTTATTTCAGAACACTTGCAGTATGATTATGTAATTACGGGCTAAAGGGTTTCAACTCGAAAGAAACTTTTAAAAACAGCCTAAGTTGTATTCAGCAAATGCGTCACAAAAAACGTGACATCGAGACGTTTTACAGAAGAGCGGGGAAAAGTAGCCCTGATTTACTACAGCTACTCCGCTTGCGGGGTGCATTACGTCACTGCCCTCTTTCTACAGGCTTTAGAATTATAAACGCAGTTAAAACCGCTTCCTAATCACATGCTAGAAACTACCCTTTTCTTGCCCGCGATATGTGCTCGAATTTGGCTTTATTTGAAATCGTATTACACTTTAGTTTGTTTATTTCACGTCGAAGAACGTCTCAAAGGAAAGAAGCAAAGCTTTACCCGTCAATTTAACGAGGAACGTTTAACTACACGTTTTACTTTCGAGTAAAAAAATATACATCATGCTTGTTAAATATGTGAGAAATCACATAGAAGCACCATAGAACAGACAGAGGATTTTACAAACAAAACCAAGGCGAGTCACGAAAATGCCGACCTAATAATGCATAACAACAATAATGTTGGTAGTCCGTAAACAAGTTCGTGTAGCCTCGATGCATTTTTTTAAAGGTCCACTGCTTCTATGTCTTACAGTGGTACAAAGACATTAAATGCTGCCAGGTCTACACAAACACAATTCACCAGGAAGCACCAACAAACGCGTTCAGACAAATCCAGACAAGCAGAAACAAGCCACAGGACGTCTTTGCCGTCTTAAGTCAGACTACCGCTCTTTGCGAAATTCCTTTGGTCTACCACACTCCAAATGAAAGATACCATGTTATAAAGTTACCCTAAGTTCGTCCCGCTCGGCTTCCCATCGATACTTTTCCGCCTGAAAGCGTCCCCATTCATACTGGATGAAGTGTAAAATCCCAGGCAGTGAAAGGCCCGTTTCACCGTCTTGCTGCTCTCGTGGCTGGGAGGATCCAGGCATCGCCCCGGTGGCTGCTGCTGCTGCTGATGATGATGCCGCCGCGGTCGCTGCTGTAGTCTGTGGACCGAGCACAGTCTTCGGTCCATTCGGATTTCTCCCAGCAACTCCACTTCCTGCGATGTTCGGATGTGTTCCGCCGCCGACCCCACTGGATCTTTCCGCCTCCATTACAGCGTACCAGCTGTCGCTTAAGTAAGGAAGGACAGACGGGGACGGAAAAGAATAGGCTAGCTGCTACTCCGTTTTTAGCACACGCTATCCGTGCCTTTTCCCTTTTCCTTTTTCTTACTCGATAGAGCTGCAACCAAACACAGCGGGGATGCCAAATAGTGATCCTCTCCAACCGTAGGACTGCTGCTCCATTGGATCCATTATATTTCTGGTCGTAAAGCGCCCTTAGGATGCTTCCTGCCACATTGTGATATCCGCCGAGTTTCCCGTGCTCATTTCCGAAACAACACAAGACGAGATGAAGTCGGCTACAGTTATAAAAAGACATACATTTAAAGACGTAAATTTATGTTACCGCCGTTTATAGTGCATGGACTTAGTTTATCGAAGACGCTTGTTTCGTCGGCCACGTATTTCGTGCATGTTTTAAGCAGTGCTCCTTAAGTGCCGTCTATAGAACACCTTTAGCCTAGAGATAAAAATATTTTATTTAGAGCATTCTGAATTTTGTGGATGTAGAGGTATAGTGGTTGAATGCTTTGTTCTGTCTCGGCTAAAAACCAAAACAACTTTGGCCAGAAGTAAAAAAAAAAAAAGGCTAAATTATCTACAATACAAACAAACAAATACAATATCCACATGGCGGTCTTTAAAAACAGCGCCACATCTTTATGCTAGTCTCCTCGTATTTAGAATATCGTTATAACTGGACCAGCAGTGTATAACCTTTACACTTGGCACAATTAAAAGTGCATCAGAAATGCTTTTCAGTTAGTCTAACTGCAATGCTGTGGAGCATGCAAACCACTCTATTGACTCAGACACATAAAAAAGGTTTTTGTATATTCAGCAGTAAATTATTAAAAGTATTTTTTTATTCTAACACTGGATTGTTTAATTCTAAAGCTAGTAATCATACATTTAGTTTTGTGTTTAATGAAATGTAACAATTCTCTCTTTCTCTCCCCGCTCATCCCCAGTATTTCTAATGAAGATACCTTCATGAACCAAGACTGAGATGGGAATCCATAGTCCAGCAGCTTCTTGTTTGGAAAGAATTCTATAGAACCACAAGGGGAAAATGGGGCTGTTCTCACCACCCCACCCCACTCTTTACCTGTCTAAAAAGAAAGGCTAACCCTAAGAGTTTTTTTTTTTTTTCATTTTTTATCTGTTCATGTAATAATGTTGGATTTAAGAAAACAACACTTTATCCAACTCTTAGTCACTATGTGCCATAGAACTTTCACTGACAGTTTGTAAAATAAATACTAAACCTTTGTTGTTACAATGAGAATCAGTTTCTGCCAAGCTTTGCTGACGGGAGCAATTTTGCTGAACTTGCTGATTCTGTATTTTGTATCCCGGGCACAGCAGCAGATGATGGAGAAGCGGCGCACACAGGGAAAGGGACTGAAGAAAATATCTTATTCTGTCTCTGGCCTGGGGGCAGAGGGTGGTCCAGTGGCTAGGAGTATAACAGGGGGCAACAAATTAGGAGGCTTAATGGGTAGTATGCGAAGTCCTCGATTGACTGTCCTCCTTCGCGAGTTTGAAGATTTTGAGAACTATGTGAGTGATTCGGCCCGATCTTTCTTGCACCAGAGGCCAGAGGTGCCATTCTTGGTTGTGGCAGACACCCTGCCTTACCCTCCTCTGACTCTGCCTGAGAATGCTCGTTTGATGGTGCTAACCCCAAGCCCAGAACAGCCTCCTCAAATGCACCATCCAGAATTCTATGTGCAGACTGAGTTTGTGCTGTTGGTGTCTGATGGTGTGGAACTGGAGCATGGTAAGCATCTTGAAAGGCTTATCCGTGAGCTGGAAGGTGAGGGAGGGGGGCCAGTGCGGCTGGTTGCAGCTCCAGTGCTGACCCGTGCTGCTGTTCAGTGCCTGCACTTACAGGTGAGCCTGAAGAACTGGACAGCAACGTACTCTCTTGGCGCATTGGGGAGCAGCGGCAGTGTGTGCACAGCTCTGCACGGTGATGCTGTAGTCCTGATTCGCACCGAAGACCTGTTCAACCTGTCCATCCCATTAGCGCGCCCATTGCTGTCTTCATTGTTTATACAAACTGCACTGAGAGGCTGGAAGGTCAAGCTGCTAGAAGGACCCTTATTTTCTGCGAGCCATCGGCCTCTCTTCACCTCGGCCCACAACCAGTGGAAGGCAGACAGTCGTATCAAGGAGGCTTCCAAACAACTCATGCAAAGCTTTGGCCTCAAGCACTTGATATGGCCTGATGGAAGGGACCAGTGGTTTGGCTGCTCAAAAGAGACACAACGATGCTTTGGAACAGTGCATGACGATACACCTGAGTACCTCTACCTGGATCGCTGGACCCCACCATGTTGCTTACGTGCCCTCAGAGAAACTACGAAGTATGTAATCAACATCTTGGAAAGTTCTGGTGTGCGCTACTGGCTAGAGGGGGGGAGTCTGTTGGGAGCTGCAAGATATCAAGACATTATTCCTTGGGACTATGATGTTGATTTGGGTATCTACCTGGAAGACGTGCCCAACTGCGAGTACCTAAAAAGCCTGGACTCAGGGTCACTGGTTGATGCTAATGGTTATGTATGGGAACGGGCAGTAGAGGGAGACTTTTACCGTGTCCAGTACAGCGAGACCAATCACTTGCATGTGGATCTCTGGCCGTTCTACCCACGGAATGGAGTTATGACCAAGGATACATGGACTGAGCACAAGCAGGATGTGGAGTTCCCTGAACATTTTCTGCAACCCTTGGTGCCCATGCTGTTTGCTGGCATCACTGCCTACGGGCCCAATAATCACCGTGCCTTCCTGGAGCTCAAGTTTGGAGAGGGGGTCATCGAGAACCCCCAGTATCCCAACCCTGCCAAGAAAAGACTAGATAGAAGTCGACTGTGAGGTCAGATCAGTGTGGTTTGTGTGTCAATCGTTACGCTTAAAAGAACAGCTGTGAAGACTTTTCAATATTTAAATGAAAATGGTGTCCTTTCTGAATATTTACAAGCCACAAAAAGGTGCAGTGATCCACTAGGTTTTTAGAGATAATCTGTTTTATCTGCAATCAGATGGTGTTTTTTTTTTTTTTAAATCTTTTTACTTTCACATGGGTAAAGAGAGAAGTCAGTATTTAGCAATGTTTTGCTAGTGGTTAGTGCACTGAATGTTTTAATCAGCGTGTCAAAACCATTAATTTAATACACATGAAACAACAGACCCAAAAGTACCCAGTGTAATTTGAAATTCATGATAAATAATAAAATTAATCTCAGTACAAAATATCTCTATACAAATGTATCTTGCCTTTTTAGGTTGTTTTTTTGCTGTTGGTTTGCACATCTTCAGATTAATTTTTCCATACTTATATAATATTGGGGTGGTTTCCCTACACAGGGATTAAGCCTAGTCCTGGACTACACTGCATTTTGAAATGTGATTTTTCCACTGAAAGCAGGATATAATCCAGGACCAGGCTTAATCCCTGTATAGGGAAACCACCCCATGGTGAATCAACTGATATGTTTACCATAGATATGTGTAGAAAAATAACCAGGTACTGATTTTAAAAGGGTGTTTACTTGCTTAAGGGACTTGTAGTGTCTCATTAGAGAGATGTGGTAAATTGAAAGATTAGTAAATTATTACAAATGAACCAAAACTTTCTATGAACCCTAACTACTGTCAATGTTATGTGGCAGATTTAAAGTTTGAAGTATCAGACAAACTGGCAGAGTGCAGAGAATAAATTCAGATAGTTTCGGATCTTGTATAGATTTAGTTACCTCAGATATGGGCTTGTATCTTTTTTTAAATTGTTTCCCCTGGTATAAATGTGGCCTAAATACTGAACAAAAAAGTGTCATAGTTCGGGAGACAAATGTTAAATCACTGTGACGTTACAATATAAAATACTTTTCAGCAAAGAATAAATCATATAATAATTCATTGAAATACTCAAACACACATCAGTTATTAGCACATATATAGCCTCATAACTTAAAGTAACCACCCATTCTGTTACTGAATGATTAAAAAGCTTCAATAATAAACCCAGAGGGTGTCACGAGTGTAACACGAGTTTATTTGCCTCATGCAGTTGACCTGGTAGTGTCCTTGTGGTTTTAATTCTTCACTATTAGACACTAAATTCATACCAGCAAAACACTGGCCCTTTCCTGAGGTACTCCATTTCTACTATGAGACTTACTGCCTACAAAAGTTCAAAAATTAACCAAGGAAATGCATGCCTTTATCTCCACAAACAAAAATGTTGTCCGTAGTAAAAAAGTGATTGGGCAGATGTGGCATTTGTAGAAGTGTTGTTATTAATTTCTTAGTAAAAATACCAAGGGGTTTGATATTTGGAATTGGGAGCCTGCACAACATAGTCATTATATCTGTAATCACAGGATTATGGGATGTTTGAAATCTAAGCATTTATTCATGAAATGTGTATTCAAATACCTCAATAACGTATAGTTCTCATGCCAAGTGGGACACCCTAGCTTCTTAAATGAAATATAATTAAATATGTGACTGTTTGATAGTGTTCTCTTTGTCTAATGCATTTAGGGTGCAGCAATGGAATGCTGTTAACTGACATCCAACGGTGGCTGGTGGGAGATATTATTTTTGTTTTTAATACAAAACTTTTGAAATATTTAGTTGTTGCTCATCTTTATCACCAGATTCTGAACACAATAATTCTCTCCAATAAGGCATTTATTAACCCACTCAGTTTTCTCTTCCTTAAATCCACATTATTGTACATAATTCAAAGGCAAAACATTTTTGACTATTATTAATATTTACATTTTTATTCTAAATGGCAGCTCCCTCTGGAGCACGCTATGGTCATGGAATTCTGTCAATAGGCTTCACACTGACATATGCAAATTTTCCGTGTGTGTGTGTATGTAAACAGCTTGGAAAACATACCAAACACCTCACTGTCAGTCACCTGGAGTTGAACCCACAACCTCTAGGACCCTGGAGGTGTGTGACTGTGACACTACCTGCTGCTCCACTGTGCTGCCCCAAAATTAATATTTCTTTCTCATAACATAACTTTTTAACACATGGTAAAACAATCAAACAGAATTTAATAAAATACTTTATTCTAAAGCCTGTAAGGACTGCATTCTGCAATTCACATCTCTTTGGCTCCAACACAATAATCAAACAACACTCTTAACGCTTAACTCTGGCACAGTCTTCAGAACTAGAACACTTTGGAATGATTAAGCTTTTACGCTATTGCACAGAGTTTTTGACTTTCTCAAATTTCATGACATATTTACAGGTTTTTAAGTTTTAAAATATGGGCAAAAAAAAAATCCAGTGATTCTTTCTGAAAAATGAAAATAAATCATATACACACACTGAAACATAACTGAATTAAACACTTGGTACATTGGTATAATTGTGTTTCCCTGAACAACAGTCAGTGATTGGAGTTGCAGTTTTTGGTGTCTGTAGAAAAGTGAACATGTAGAAACACAGCATTTTATAAAGTATTAATAAAAAAAAACACATGGTTTGATTAAATAATTCAGTAAAACCTTCATATGTTGGTAACCAAGTAAAATATTTGAACGGAATTTAGCAATATGCTTCTGTCTTGTGCTTCGGAGAACTTTTCCTCCTGCTACGCTCTATGCAGCATTTATAATAGTTTTTAAAACACGCTGAATGTGCTTTTTAAGTAGAACTGAGATTAAAAAAAAAAAAAGACAAATGAACAAGAGCAGGTATCTTTGAACATGATAAATAAAAGCTTTAACATATTAACACGGAATGAAAAGAATATCGTAATTTGGCTTTAAATAGTTTTACAAAAGTGAGAACAAAACTAATATTTTTATTTACAGGAGTGATGCAACATTCAGGATCAAATTCAGCTTGATTTGCATTTTCTTGCACACTTTGCCTTTCAGACAAAATACGTTTCTTAGAATTATTTTTTAATGATAAGAACTCATCTATTCAAGACTTATTCTCTCAAGGCATTGATTGAGGCTTTAAAAAGGGTTTATGAAATGTAAAACATTTAAAAACACATTCAGCCTTGTAGTATCACTTACAAATAAAGAAATATAAATAAAAACATTTCAAACTGTAGTACATCATTCCAAACCCCACAAAAATTTCAGACCAAAAAAAAAAAAAAAAGTAATCTTTTGTTCCTGGCACCTGCTGTGTACAGAGACACCTTTCAGAAGCGACTGAAAACACTGTCCAAACTAATGTAACCCTGCTAACTCTTGGAGTGGATTCTAACATACAAAGAAAATATATTTCTAACTAATTAAACATGGCTAGTCTACATGACCGACTCTTTCTCACAGGGCCGCGATCCACCGACTTGCAGTTCGCCAGGATTCTCAATGAGGGGTGAGTGCTCAGGCTTCGTAGGAACATCCTCCGCACCCGGTCTCACCTCAGTCAACTCCACATGTTGTCTTTTATTTGCCCGATCTGTAAAATGCTGCAGCAGCCCTGCCCCAAATGCATCCCCCTCCACATTGATCACCGTGCAGGTGCGATCACTAACAGGAAGGAAAAAGCGTTCATTATAAAGCATGAAAATGAGCATTTTACAAGCTTTGAATGTTCTAAATGAGGTCTAAAACACCACTCCTTACACTAAGAAAATACAGCCCTGAACTAACACTAAAACAATAGACATTGGTTCTGATTTCCAATTGTGTACCTTTAAGATAAATGACATTGCATTCAACAAAAGGAACAGTCAGTATTTTAAAGACTAGTTTAAACAGAAAAGCAAAATGAAAAAGAATGGAGCTGAAATGGGATCCTGATGGTCTTCTTAACAATGTTGTTTTAAGAATCTTTTACATTTTACTCACACAAGCCAGTCCACTGCCAAAATGAGTGAAAGATCATTGGTGGGCAATCCAACTGCTTCCAGAATAATAGCCAGCGTCAACACACCTCCGGCAGGGATTCCTGCGGCTCCCACACTGGATGCAGTGGCAGTCACTCTGAAAGAGGACAGGGATCAGATACATAATTCATATTTCCCCATTATAACAAAAGTATAAATGACACTGTCAGATGAATGGCCGTACTCACAGTATGGTAATGACCTGTACGAAGTTAAGTGGAATGTCATTCAGCTGAGCGATATACACAGCAGCCACACACTGAAAACAGGCAGCTCCATCCATGTTGACTGTGGCACCGATAGGGAGAATGAAGCGGCTGATGTGCTTGGATACTCCGTTTTTCTCCTCCACACACTTCATCATGAGAGGCAGTGTTGCAGAACTGAATTTAACAGAACATCATTTAGGTGAGAGAGTGAAATAAATTTTGAATTCAGTGTGATGCTTGCTTAAATTCTACATGTGATCTCATACCTGGAGGAGGTCCCAAAAGCTGTGGCCAATGCAGTAACTATTCCGAGGAGGAAGCTGTAGGGGTTCTTCCGTGTGAACACGAAGTAGATGAGTGGCAGAATCAAAAAACCGTGCACTGCGTGGCCAATTACACAGCAGGCAATGTACTTTCCCAAGCTGGCAAACAGCATCCCAACATCCTCCATTTCGACAATCTTAGCAGCGACTAAGAACATGATACCGAGAGGAGCGTACCTAGAGATATACAACAAAGTTCAGAACATAATTTCACATAAAAACGGCTTTACCAGTATTTTTTTTAACTATTTGCATGTGTCTAGGCGTACAGATATAATTGCTGTTTGACCATGTATTTGCAAAGACATCTGCATCACATCTGTTCACGTACTTGCCTGTGTGCAAAGTGTGAAACTGGAGGCTTCCACTAGAGGGCAGACCAGAGAAATATGCGTGTAATTGCAGAGTTGGCTCTGATACATCCTTCTTCAAAACTTTCTGCCACTGTGATGCTGCTGATCACCTGTGCTTGCTGTTTACAAGTGCTCTACACGTAGCGTTTATTTTGGGAGGATGTGCAATACCAACACACCAAACAGACGCAGGGAATGTGAGGCAGCCATGATACATTCGCAAAGGTGTAGTTAGCAGCCTTTTTCAAAACGTTCCATTTTTGTGAAGCGATTCTCATATGCACTGTGGGGGATATACCCGTGGGGTAATTTTCCCACATCTTTCTCTGGTCTGCCCTCTAGTGGAGGCCTCCAATTACAAGTATAGCACACAGGTGAGTATGCAAACAGTTACATTCATGATGTATGTGACAGTAAGAACAATGTGAACTGGCTGAGTGGGCCAGAGTCTGGATGGATCTCGAGGCTAGATGCACTGTGGTGACCGAAGGACATTTAAGGTCAGGTGTCACATGTGGAACTTTTTAATGATAGACTGCTAACTGCTACTTAGCTGTGTCCCAAAATCTAGGCAGGATGTGTCCTCAGTAGAACAGTCCTCCAAAGACTCCTTAGTAGCAGGGTTAGGGTTATATATATACACACACACACATTTTTTGCAAAGGAATACTTCTCTCTTTGTAAATGTTTTATGTAATTTTCTGTAATTTTATTTTAAATGTTGGTTATTGAGATATGTTCAGTTTTGTGGAATGTTCATGTTTATTATTGTATTGTGATTAAATTTAGATTATTTTACTTTCATTTCATTTTTATAATTGATTATGCTGTTGATTTCAATTTATTTCCAGAATGAAGTTGCATATGTTTACATTATTTATTTAAAACTAATGTATAAAATGAAATTAATTTCATTCATAAAAACACAACTACCCTAAATGTTATGTAAAGTAACAGTAAAAATAAAAATAAATTGTCGGCTTAGAATAAGACAACTTTGCTAGCTAACATTAACTATTGTGAATTTAGCACTTAAATTGTTATAGGAAACAAACACCCAATTTTGAATTTATTTTACACACGCAGTTATGGAAATAAATAAACCATCAGTATTTGAGATTTTCTGCAAACAACGACATTGAACACCCAACATAAAAAAATCGCTTCTGTCATCACAGTGCACTCAGGCAGAGTATATGCATTTACTGAATGAGTTTGCATTCTGACAGTATGTAACAGTTACACGTCCT
The DNA here is from genome assembly GCF_029633855.1 of Hoplias malabaricus. Taxonomy (NCBI): domain Eukaryota; kingdom Metazoa; phylum Chordata; class Actinopteri; order Characiformes; family Erythrinidae; genus Hoplias; species Hoplias malabaricus. The sequence goes on along the minus strand of NC_089800.1, from coordinate 21,949,699 downwards.
TACCACATGATCCAGGACACCAGCACCATGGTTGCTTCATTAAAAGAGCTGAAGAACTTTATGAGAATCTCGCCTTCTTCTCCCAGCTTTCTCAATGCCACACCAAACACCATGGCAAACACAATTAGACCCAAGATGTTCATACCATCCACATCAGAACCCACTGGAACCTACAAACATACTATTGTCAAAGACTGGCCCTGAAACATATTGTTGTTTTAGAAATAATTCATAACGTCTGTACCTTTTCCACAGTCACATTGGTAGCATTCATGCCGCTTTTCACCATTTTATATCCAGTAGCATACTGTGGGGAAGAATAAAAACATATACATGAGTAAATAAGCTAATTACAAGTTAAAATAGTTTTGCAATTAAGACAAGACACTAGTTCCTACTCCCACACTTTTACAGTATCACTTCTCCCTAACGTCCCTCATGGAAAAATGTGTTTAAAAGTTTGTTATTTTGGATCTACTAACTGGTAATAAATCAATATTAATATTTAATTTAAATTACATTAAGTTACACTTAATCTACACTAAGTCCCATAGTCGTGTGTTATTTTGACCATTCTTTCGTACAGTTGAAGTAGAATACATTTCCACTTACAGACTGAAAGGCAGCAGCCACCAGGTTGGAGGGAAATATATTTCTGCAAAAAAGAAAATGAAAAATTGCTCTGAAAAACTTCAGTCCTCATTAAGGAGACACGCACAACAAAGCATTTGAAACAATCCCATGTGCTTAACTTATAAAACCAAGCGAGGACAAATTGTACACAAATATATAATGTAAATATTACAGGACTTATTTCAATGTAATTAATATTTATTTTAAGAAAAACAAGGAGGATAAATAAGCAAGTTTTGAACATGATATTTTTGTGCAAATATAAGCGCACCATTTCTAATTATTTTCTGAGTAAAGAGTCTTTTGCGGTCGTGGAGACATTGAAACTATTTTCTCATGTGTGAGTAACAACTGAACAGATTGATATAGATATGAACTGTATGATTACACAATGCCTTGAGCTGGAAATTTAACACCATTTCAACCCAACAGGTACATTTTAATTTGTTTCAATATTTGATTCAATTGGAGTAAATTTGGGGCACTTCTAGGTTCATCACTGCAATGCCCTGCTTTCTGGGTTTTTCGGTTTAAAGCCAAAACAGCTTCTGTTAGTCTAGAATGCACCCGCCTGGAAATTTTAGCTATTAGTTAGGTATTATCTGCACGCTGCTGGCTTCCAATCAAATTTTTTGGGACTCAGACAGTCTCTGTTGTTTTAAGATCTTTTACACAGGACAAGAGCTTAAAAAGAGTGAGCTTAAAGTTCAAATTCAAAGGTTAGAAATGTGTTTTATTTCATCAAAGCTTTAGTTATTATGAATTTTGGTAATCTGAGATGTCTGTGCTGTCGTCTCACTGCTCCCAACACTTTCCCTCGGGTGTGTTGATGGTGAAGCCAAATGGACTTGATATCTCAGGGAGTTCTTGTGTCTGTGCTGAGGTTCTGGATCTCCCTTTTTAGTAATGCTCTTCTAATTAGGCCTGCCACAGCCACAACTTGCGCTGGTCACCGGGAAAGAATTATCTAATATATCTATGTTTAAATACCAAGCTAAACAACTGTCAAAACTGTCTGAGTAGGTCTCTTTGTGACCCACTTAGGTGAGTCTAAGTGCTCACTGTAACACACTGTTTTTGAGCTTATTCTGCGCTTAACTCCTTTTTTCTAGGTTTGAGCTCTGACTATAAATTGTATGGTGTATTACTACATTTTGTTCTTTTCTGCATCAGCTCTGGCCCTTGTTCTGGCCGCGTCTGAGCTCAGAGGGAGTTTGGACCCTAACCTATTTGTACGAGCGAGGACACACACTCTGTCTGAACACTACTCTGAGTCGCTGTGGATCAGAGCGTCTGCTAAGTGCTGTAAATGTAAATGATGCTGGAGAAAGTCTTATGGATTGGGATGTGTCTACATGCTTGACGTCTGACTGGTTTTGACAAGGAAGCTGCGCCTATGTGCCCCACCACTCACTCCAGACGAGATCCCTGTCAGCACAAGAAAGCAAATTAAGATCTGAGGGATCATAAGGTCTCATGGGGCCATTTGCATGAGCCAGACTCTTTATAGCCCACCTACTGACTGAGGAGTCTTAACATTCTCACATATGACATGGTAAGTGCTATATTAAGAAAATGTAGCATAAGGCAATGAGTAGTTACGATTAGGGAAGAGTAGTTTGAGTTTATATTATTCATAAAGTGGGAAACTGTTTTCTTTTCATTTCTTTGAACTTTAGCATTTTTTTTGTACTTAAAGAAGTTACTACTTTGAACCTAAACATGCACCAACGTAGTTATAAAGGGAAAATATTTTATTTTGAGAGCAATCACTAAGAGGCAGGAACTATGTCATACCAAGAGCAGCTCTGTTTTATGCAGTAGTGATATAGATAGTGGTCTATATTTTTACATATAGGGAGAGGATGATAGAGACACTAGGAAAACATTTCCAGATGCAGTCAGTATCTAAAATTGTAATCAAGACTTGTTCAAGGTCTGGTGCAGTTCATGGATTTTCAATTATGGCTCTTCTTGCTAAGATACTTTATGAAATTGATGTCAAGGTTGTGCTCTTAACTTGCTTAAGGAGTAAAACAATGTTTATTTTTGAAGTAGCTTCTAGGTAGTTATCTACTATTTCCTCAGCAGCATGTTGCACACACCATTCAGCTTCAACATTAAAATGACCTCCATCTTTCTACATGCCATCGTCTATTTTATCAGGTTCACGTTACCATACAGCCGCACTGTCTATATGTGCACACATGACCAGCTCAAGCTAGTGGTGCTGGTTTAGCTGGTTGACCAGCTCAAATCATAACCTGCTTGGGGTATGATTTCATTAAAATCTGATGGTTTAGCTGGACTAAAAGCCTGATCAACCTGACCAAGCTGGACCAGGCCTGTTGACCACCATGACCAGCGCCACCAAGCATGACCAAAATCACATGCAACATGCGCTGTGCTAGTCAAGAGCTGGTTAACCAGCTAGCTATCAGTATAGGGTATGTTTTGCTTAAATTATCAGCTTTGCAACCACCTTGACCATCAAAGACCAACTCAAGACACCCAAGAACAGCTACCGGCTAAAGCTGGTCATTCCAGCAGGGCAAGTGTTGTTTGGGTGTTGGATGAGTCACTACTCACATGTATGAGCACCTCACTGTCACCACTGGACTGAGGACTGCCCACAAACCAAAAATATCCAACCAAGGACTAGAGGTCCAAGGACTATGAAGGACTAGAGAATGACTGACACACACTGTGCAGCGAAAGATGAGATACTGTCTCTGACTTTAGATCTACAAGGTGGACCAACAGGGGAGGAGTGTCTTACAGAGTGGACAGTGAGTGGACACAGGGTTTAAAAAGTCCAGCAGCCACTGCTGTGTCTGATCCACACACAAACACACCATATGTCATTATCACTGTGGTGCTAAGAATGATCCAGCACCTTAATCATTCTTGTTCCATTTTTAAAGTAGCTTTACCAACACTACCTACGGAGGGCTTCATATTATTTCACATTTGAGCCATTTATTACATGTTAATTTACTTTTGTGGATTTAATTTGTTTCTTGCCCCTTGTGCACTATATTCAGAAAGCAACATAGACACTACTGGAGTGATCTGTGTTAAATGTACACCATATTGTTCTCTCAACGTAGAGCCCTGCTTATTTTACTGCCATCCGTTTTCTTAAATAATATTTTCGGAAAATTTACACCGACAGAACAATGAACATTTAAAAGGTGGGCAACATGTGAAACAAGGTGAAATATATATATATCTTTAATTCTAAGTGAACTGTGTAAGTGCTCTGTGCCTCAGGGACAGGGGAGTGTAAAGTGTTGAATCATGTAGATTTTTAGGCAGAACCTGTTTTTCAACAGGAACATTGACCCCCCCAATAGAAGAATGTTCTTGAGACGTCGCTTTGCAGATTTATGATTCCTCGGTGAAGGATGTGGTTTCTGTGCTGTTTTCACTGAGAAATGACTTTAACCAGTTCCTTTAGTGTGCGTTCTTGAACTCTGGAGCATATGTCAGAGCACGACAGGAAACACGGTCTGTGGATGGGGTGGGTTTCTTTTATTTTAATTAATTATTTATATGAGACTATTTGTTGTGGGGTCTTCTGAATAGAGATGACATTTTAAATGTATAATTATTAGTCCATGGCTAAGGCTAAGCCACATGTCCGGGAACTTGGCTCAGAGTAGTTTTATCAGGTGAACACATGGTGGCAGAGCAGATGATGCAACACAATTCTACCCTTACACCACGAGACACGTTCACGAGCGCTTTAAAAACCCTAATGATGCGTATTTGGTACAGATATCATTTAAAGCAGGTCCTTCTGATAACGTAAACCCGCGCTGTTTATCATTTTAAAGTTTAAGGCTAGTTTTAAAGTCACCCTTAAGTGATAGAACAGTTGACCCCCGCAAATGTCGTTATTTCGCTCGTGTGGAGGAGCGAAGTATCGTACTTACCTTATTAAATCTAAAAACGAATCGATCACCTCCTTAGACTCGAGGACGCTGTCTCCTTCTGAAGGAAGTTTAGGTTTAACGCCATCGGATGAACCAGGGTGGATAATGAACGCCATGATCACACCTATCGCAGAGGAAATGAGAGTTGTCACTAAAAAGAAGAGCATCGCGTAGCCTCCCAGTTTGCCCAAAGACTTGGGGTCGATGCTGGCAGCCCCCGACACCAGGCTACACACGACCAGCGGAATGATGATCATTTTCAGCAAACGGACCAGCAGCTCTCCTGGGAAGCCGAAGTAGACGATCTGTGTTTGGGTGAGGTTTGCCTGTCGTACGCCAAGTCCGATAAAAACACCAATGATTACCGCGGTCACAGTCAGTATCACAAGCAGGTTTTCCCTTGCAATCCTCCTTAACCTCCGCGAAATAGGCTCCTTGGGGCTCCGCTTGTGATCCTTCAGTCCATTAACAAGCGCGGGTTCAAAATCTGTCTCGGCGTTGGACGCTCCCCGGTCCCTCACAGAAACTTTCTCATCTGCCATCGTGGCTTCGGAAAGCAGGTTGCGTTTACGTTAAAAACGGAGGCTTAACTTTCAAAATTGGTCCAAGAAATGCCCACATATAAAAACACTCTACAGCTCGTGCCTGTGCTGAGCCTCGTTGTCGGAGCCTCCTCGGACACGTATGAAATTCACTTATAGTAAGCTGTAGTGCTGTGACGTCAGAAGGCGGAGGCGGTACAACAGTGAGACTCCCGGAGCCGGACCTGGAGAACCCCGCCCTCGCGTTCATTGGCCTAAAAACACTGCATTCCGATTCGCCCTCTCCTCGCCCACATTACTCGCATTTTTTTCACGGTGCTTAGTCAGTTGGCATTAACATTTCTAAATGCTGCCATACAGCTGTAGTCCTAAAATCATTATCAGTTTAAAATCCCCACTCTATCAGAATAAAAACATAGTGCATGACACTGTAAATATTACAAATTAACGTCTAATTAGGGCAGAGCAGCAGGTCGTGTCTCTGTCACAGCTCGAGGGTCCTGGAGGGTGTGGGTTCGAGTCCCGCTCCGGGTGACTGTCTGTGAGGAGTGTGGGGTGTCTCCCTGTGTCTGCGTGGGTTTCCTCCGGGTGACTGTCTGTGAGGAGTGTGGGGTGTCTCCCTGTGTCTGTGTGGCTTCCCTCCGGGTGCTCCGGTTTCCTCCCATGCTCCAAAAACACACGTTGGTAGGTGGATTGGAGCCTCACAAGTGTCGGTAGGTGTGAGTATGTGAGTGAATGTCTTAGTGTGTGTCACCTTGTGAAGGACTGGCTCCCCCTCCAGGGTGTTTTCCTGCCTTGCGCCCAGGGATTCTGGGCAGGCTCCAGACCCACCGCCACCCTGAACTGGATAAGGGATACGGACAGTGAATGAATTTGCTGCACAAATTGAATCGTATTGTTTGTTTCCTTAAAACAACACAGTGTTAAAATGAGTACACCACGTCATAATTATACAAAAAGCATTTCCAGTTGCAACATTTTTTAAAAGGTGATATCAACAAGAACAGATGTGTTTTTTTTAATAATCTTGAACCTGTACAAAATGGAAGATTGTTTATCATGAAAAGAAGAATCAGGCAGCAGTGACCACTGATTTTTGAACAGCTGAAATATTTTGTCAATGGAGATAGGGAAAAGATCCCCTAGCAAAACATTAACACAGAGTATCATGTTCCCAAATGATAAAACAGTGCACACAAAAGACCTCTAAACTTGTTCACTGACCAGCTTGACTGTGTTTTGTAATTATAAACACATTTAGAAACTCATGCCTGCACCACATTACAAAACACTTGGAACGGAGAATGAAAAGTTTCTAGAAAATTTCTATCACAGAATTAATAAGGATTACATTATAAGCCACTGACTATAAGAAGCATGAAAGGAGCATTAACCAAGACTCAGTCTTTGCAAACAAAAATAGGCTGCAGTGACCACTACAGGGGTGACCTGCATATGTAAGAAATTTACATTGTTGAGGAGACAAACATTGAGTTCTTAGATATATGTTGCCATCAAGATGTCTTCTCTCGGAAAGTCCATGGTTATTTCAACAAGACCGTGCCAGGCCTTATTCTGAACGCACTACAACATGGTTTTGTAGACATGTGCATGTGCTTAGTATCAGATCTGTATCATGTTGGGCAAAATTTCCACTTGCAAACATTAACAGTTATTATCTTGAGTTTCCAAATGATTAAACAGTGTGCCAAAAGGAAATGTGATGAAATCCAACGGTAAACATTTAGTTTTACCCATTTTTCTCTTGTTTAAATCCACATTATTGTACATGATTCAGAGGCTAAACCTCTTGAGCACGCTTAGGTCATGGAATACTACCAGTAAGCTTCACACTGACATATGCTAATTTTCCCAGTGTGTACAGCTTGAAGTTAAATGTAGTGTTTTCAGCTACACATACATTCACTTATCTGTGAAATCTGTTACCTTCATTTCACCCAATAAGTGATAGGGTAAACAAATTAATATTCATTCATTCACTGTCTGTAACCATTATCCAGTTCAGGGCGTAGGTGGGTCCGGAGCCTACCAGGAATCAATGGGCCCAAGGTGGGAACACACCCTGGAGGGGGCGCCAGTCCTTCACAGGGCAACACACATTCACTCACACACTCACACCTACGGACACTTTTGAGTCTCCAATTCACATACCAACCTGTCTTTTTGGAGCGTGTGAGGAAACCGGAGCACCCGGAGGAAACCCACGCAGACACAGGGAGAACACACCACACTCCTCACAGACAGTCACCCGGAGGAAACCCACGCAGACATAGGGAGAACACACCACACTCCTCACAGACAATCACCCGGAGGAAACCCACGCAGACACGGAGAACACACCACACTCCTCACAGACAGACACCCAGAGCGGGACTCGAACCCACAACCCTGGAGCTGTGACAGAGACACTACCTACTGCTTCCAGTTTAGTGTTTTTTAATTTATATCCTGGAACTTCCATGAACTGTTTGCTGCTGGAATGTCACTGTCCACATTAAAGCATTGCTGCAGGCTTAGAGACTGCCACGCAAAACCTGGCTGCTAAATGAAAACATTCAAGCTCGACTGAAGTTTGCGACTGATCATGTGAACACAGAAAAAACCTTCTGGTCACATGAGACAAAAATGGGATTTTTTTAATCACAATAAAAAAAGACATGTTTGAAAGAGAAGAGGTGCAGAATTCAACCCCCAGACTTCAAACTGGAGAGCATGATGGCAGCTTCTGGGTAACTCAGTTTATATTCCATGGTATACAAGTATTTGTAGACAGAATGTGCTGGATATGCGGCCTTGCCTTTGTATGTCTAGAGACAGTAAAACAGAAGCATGTGGTGTCCTTTGGGACCAAATCCCTCCCAGTGCTGACTGCTGGCACAAAGGCTAAGCATCAAATGACAGGGCATAAAATGCTGAGTCATTCTTACACAGCGAAATAGATGGAAGAGAGGTAGCTATTTACAGATGGAGTGATGGAACATCCGATTTAGTGTGGAACAGAAAAGGAATAATACTTTTTACATATTGCTTTTATAATTAACAAAAATACTCTACAGTCCTTGTTCAGTCATTGAGAGGTTTTTACAAAATATATAATTTTAAAACCACAAACGAACTTGTCAGTAAATTGTTGAGAACGCTTTCAACACAGTTAGCATGACAAACACACACACACACACACACAAAAGGCAATGTTCATTCATTCATTCATTTATTCATTCATTCATTGTCTTTAACCCTTATCCAGTTCAGGGCGGCGATGGGTCCAGAACCTACCTGGAATTACTGGGTGCAAGGTGGGAACACACCCTGGAGGGGGCGCCGGTCCTTCACATGGCGACACACACTCACACATTCACTCACACACACACACACACACACCTACGGACAATTTTGAGTCTCCAATCCACCTACCAACATGTGTTTTTGGAGCATGGGAGGAAACTGGAGAACACACCACACTCCTCACAGACAGTCACCTGGAGGAAACCCATGCAGACACAGGGAGAACACACCACACTCCTCACAGACAGTCACCCGGAGGAAACCCACGCGGACACAGGGAGAATATACCACACTCCTCACAGACAATCACCCGGAGGAAACCCACGCAGACACAGGGAGAACACACCACACTCCTCACAGACAATCACCCGGAGGAAACCCACGCAGACACAGAGAGAACACACCACACTCCTCACAGACAATCACCCGGAGGAAACCCACGCAGACACAGGGAGAACACACCACACTCCTCACAGACAGTCACCTGGAGGAAACCCATACAGACACAGAGAGAACACACCACACTCCTCACAGACAGTCACCTGGAGTGGGACTCAAACCCACAACCTCCAGGTCAACCTCCACCTCATAAATGTAGTCTAACTGTCATAGCAAAAACAGACACAAAAAGGGCAAATAGCAAATAAATGTCCAGATCAAAGGTAAAGACATGTTTAAAAAATAAAACTTTGCCAGTCTATCACAGCAGCAGAATATCACCGTATGTACCATATGAAGAGGGTGATGTGTGTGTGTTTTTTTTTTGTGTGTTTATTATTCACACACAACTAAAATGGCAACTGAATTTTTTTGTTGAACCAAGTCCAGCTTCTTAACAGTGTGGGTGGTGGGGGAGAATGTGTCATGTGAGCTGCTCCTCATTGCTCCACCCTCTGAAAGCACCAACGATGTATAGGGGCCGGCTGATTCCACAGCATCATCTGGGCTTGGAATTAGAGTGTGTAGTGCAGCTTATGAATGATATCTTTTTTTATTGAATCAGAAGAGATAAAAGCAGTGAGAGGGCAAGTTTTATTTTCATCATCATCTTCTTCTTTCCCCCTTTATAATCCCTCCAGTAGGTTCTGGGTCTATCCAGCTATACCTCTAGAGGGAGGTGTCCAGGAGGCATCATTATCAGATGCGTGGTTCCTCTGAGTGTGAAGGAGCAGTGTTTCTAATCTAACATCTTCCCGTATCGCTTAGCTCCTCATCCAATCACGGACAATATTCCCAGCAACCTGCTGGAGAAAACTCATTTAGGCTTGTATCAGCAGTCCTTGGTGACCATGGGTGAGGGTGTGGTGATCAATTACTGAGTTGAGAGTTTTGTTTATGGCTCAGCTCCCTCTTCACCAAGATGCTGCATCTAACCTACAGTTTATCTCACAATCCTTCTTCACATCACTAATGAACAAGACCCTGAGATGAGGCTGAACCCTGAAGCTGAATCTGACCTGGAGGGAACATGACATCTGTATCTGGGAGGAGAGGCGACACCACATATCAGGGAGTCTGGGCACAATGATATCTAGCTGGAATTTCACAACCTCTTGCAATAGCTCCAGCTAACCCCCGCCCACCCCAAAGTGAGGTTACTTCCCACGTTCCAAGTGCCAGTTTCACCTTCCATCGCCCTCGCCAGCACCATTTACCCAATGGCCATTGCACCACACCCTTAATCTGGATCTTGTGAGTGATGGATCCACATGATCCTTCAATGTCGCCTTTTTGGGCTGTGTCCAGCTGGATTACGTGGGCTGCCCAGCCGCCAGGTGCTTGCACGAGATACTACCCCAGGCCTGGCTTCAAGGATTGGTCCTGGCAGCCCTCTCCTGGGCTGGGTACACACTGTTCTTTTTTTTGTGACCTTTATAATGGGATTCTTGTATTTTGAGTGTCTGGATCCTCACTACAGACCTCTTCGTCAATGGGTTACAGCTCCTGAGAACATAGCCCTGTGGGTCATTAGACCACACAGCTCCATCTACCACAACAAAGCCCTGATCCAGTTTTAATACGAGTGTCTCTGATCATAACTAATGCTTGTTCGTATTTATTATGTACTACATTAACAAATCAGATACCTGCAGAGGTCGAGAGAGATTAAACGTATGTAAAAACGCACTGCTTGTAGTAGTTTAATACACTGTGCCCTCAGCAGCAATCCCTAAATCCGGTCTGATCTAGTCTGAGTTATGTTAGGCCTAACACATTTACACCCTGTAATCAGATACCAACTCTGCTAAGGTGAGGGGGGTATGTTCTTGCAACATACCCATGTGTGTACGCAACAGCAGAATATAAAGTGTATATTTAAGTCTGTTTAAGGAATGAGATTATGTAACAGCAGGGGCATGAGTAAGGATCAGCATCAGCTTCAGATTAGGTCCGAGTTTGCGGTTTAGAGAAGAGGATTGTCAACTTTATTATCATACTCAATAAAACGTAATTTATACAATTTGTTAAATACTACAACGCTAACTAACTTAAGCATAGTCTCCCTGGTCTCCACACGTCTTCCCCTGGTTTACTGATTTCTCAACTGTTTATATAACGAGGTTATCAGGGTTACGTAGATGATTTTTTAAGTCAATGCCACGGATAATTCCATTCCAGTTCTGTTAACCTTAAGAATGAATACTTTAATAAGTAACTGAACTGGCTTGTTCTTGCTGATTCAAATGGAACTTTGTTCTTTGATTTTACTGTGTGTAAATGTAATATTTATTTAACAATTAATTGACTGTAACAACTGAAACGCTGATTACTTGTGTGTGTGTGTGTGTGTGTGTGTGTGTGTGTGTACAGGAGCATGTGACTCCTAATAATCCTGCTTTCAACCTTAGGTCGTTAAAGGTCAGTGGGAAAAGCCTGACACGGCCAAATACGTAACTTAGTGAAGCTGTGTTCGTAAACACATTTTTAAATGGCCCTAGTGAAATGAAATGGTTTATTGAATGCAAAACATCACAGACAGGGAACATATATACATTTAGTAATTGTAGAGTAACTGGCAACTAAAATGTGCATAAAACTGAAATTAATTTAACAGAAAATATGGAAAACTAACATTTTCAACTTCACAAACCACATTTCCAAAAAAGTTGGGATGCTGTGCAAAATGTAAAATTTAAACCCATGTAACTGAAAGTTCAATTACAATGTAAAAAAAACAACATTTTAAAGGTTCAAACCGAGAAAGTTTTAATTGTTTCTTGAAAGATATTTGCCCTTTTTTAAACTGATGCTAAAAATATCTTCCCAAACCAGTTGGACCGGGGCACGTTTACCACTGTTTTGAATAATGTCACCTTTTAACAGCTCTCTGTAATTGTCTGTGAAATGTTCTGAAATTATTTCCCATTCTTGCTTGTTAAAGGGTTTCAGATGCTCCACAGTGGGGTTCTCTGTTACAGGTTTTTTTTTTTTAATTTCATATTGCACCAAAGGTTTTCAGTGGGTTGTAGGTCTGTACTCGACTTGTACAAAGACTCTTTTAATAAGGAGCCGTTTTGTTGTAATCCACAAAGAATTACATTCACTACAGCAGGAAAGGGTTGTTAATTAGCTCATCGTTTGCATAAAATTTACTGGGAGCAGAGCAATCTCTAAAACTTATAGGGCAGTGGTCCACCAGGAAGATTGAGAACCACTGGATTAAGACGTAAAAAAAGCCAGATGAGAAGAAGAAATCACTTGGCAGGTCACTAATGCCTTACATGAACACATTCCCTCAATTGCAGAAAGACAGGCCTGTAGCAACAAGGCAAGCAAACCAAGCCAATGCCAGGCCAATGCCAGGCCAATGCTAATACACATTCTGCAAACATTACAATACCATGGCTCCTTGGTCTGGGTGCTGTACAAGTTTAGACCTGGCACATTATTATCCATGAGCCTTTTGTTTTCTGCTCTGTGTTTTAGATGAGTTAAAGTCATCTAAACTACCCCCATAATGTTTCGGATGAGCACATCTGCAGCTCCTCTGTTTAACATTACAGGAAAACAGGTGAAATCTCCAGACTTATTAAACCAAGGACTCCAGAGAGCAGACCTGGGGGTGGACGCACATTACAGAGCACCAAGTAATCAATCAGACTGGTCTGTTTCTTTATGAGGTCGATAAAATATAGAAGTGTTTGCATTTAATAATGTGAAAAACATTCTGTTAAAATTTAAGTCTTTCCAGTCCTGCCACGATCACAAAGGGTTTCACAGTAACTGCTTAAGTGCTGTTACGATAGTGTCTTCAGTTTTAGTGTTTCCATGATCATACACTGTCCTGGACATTTATATCACTATGTCCATGTAAACAGTCCTTCTTTCCTATGTTTAGCATTTTTAAAAACCTGATTTATACCACATCAGTCATAATAATGACACACGTTTTATTATGAAACGTTTAGAGTTAATATTGCTCCATTTTTCAAGACCTATATATGAAAGTGTTTACTGATGTAAATTTACAACAGGGACACATTAAGTATGTGCATAGAGGGCACCCATTAGCACACGTCATGGGGAAAATAGAAGATTAACTTGCTGATTAACTTTTCACCATGCAAGTGTGTTATGAGCGGCACGGTGGCGCAGCAGGTAGTGTCATAGTCACACAGCTCCAGGGGCCTGGAGGTTGTGGGTTCGATTCCCGCTCCGGGTGACTGTCAGTGAGGAGTTGGTGTGTTCTCCCCGTGTCCGCATGGGTTTCCTCCGGGTGCTCCGGTTTCCTCCCACAGTCCAAAAACACATGTTGGTAGGTGGATTGGCGACTCAAAAGTGTCCGTCCGTGTGTGTGTGTTCTAGTAAAGCTTCCTCTGGAAATCAGATGACATACTTCCCCAGAGTTGTCTAAGTTGTTCAAGCTCACCCTGTTAAAATTAGCTAAAGCACAGACCCTTACTGATGGATGCCAATCTCCAGGACATTATCTGGGTGTCCACTGCAAATTTTCTTAAAGCAAATGTAGCTCATTATGTCAGTGTCCCAAGACCCCCGCCCCACCCCCCCCCCCCCCCCCGGACATCAGAGTTCTTCATCTATGAGTACAGAAGGTTCCCAAGAAGACTAATATTAAACTTATCTGCACATATTCATCACCATTTTATAAGCATTGCTTTTGTTAAGCTCTCCAAGACTGTTTTTTGCCTGGCTTCTGATTTTTGTATTACATTTACTTGACTTTATTTTGTGGTTCCTTGTTTGGGAATGTGTTCTAATAAATGCCTGCAAACCTCTTTGTCTCCTGGTGTTGCGTCCGTCACACTCAGCACAAGCACTGCCAAATGTCGGGTAGAAAGCGCTGTGCAAACACTGGACAGAGTAAAATAGTGTTAATAGATAAGTGTGCACTTTACCAATTGCAGTTTGCCACGTTTCTTTACTCCACCTCCCTCCTTGGAGAGCACTGCCAGGTAATTTGAGTTAGAACAGCCTTTGGCACAGTTCGCCAAGATACTCTGCTAAATAGAGCTGTGAACCTGACTGCCACCACTGACACAGCTACCTATCCCAGACGTGAGAGTCGTGAGACAGATGATGTTCCTGTGTGTTCAGGGTAGAAATGAAGAGAGAGAAAAACATAGATGTCATTAACAAATGCCACTCAGCTCTCAGTTTAATAAACAGTTCTTCTCATAAATTAGTCTGTAGTTACTACATCTTCACAGTATAAAGATGTATCATATAAATATGACTTCCCATTTCCATGTTCCATAAAATGATGTAGTAAATATCAATACACCCAGCTTTCACATTGTTTCTATTTCATATTTTACTCTAATGTTACTGTAAACAGAATGTGTTCATTGTCAGGCACAGTCTCTTATATTCACAGACTTTTTCAGTTTCACATTTCAGTTCAGAGCAAATTGTCACATACGAATAAATGATTTTCTCCAGTAATACATATTAAGCTTCTCTCTGTAGTCTAAGTATATATCAGTGTATCTACCATATGAAATGAGAGAAGAAAAGTACAGGTGAAATATTGTATTTTAATAGTCTACAATAGTACAATAGTCTGCCTACAGCAGCATTTAACCCCTGTTAACAGCTAGCCTATATTTATAGCACAAACAGAGAATAATACCGCCGAGTGACTTAACCGAAACTCATAATAAACAGCATGAGTCCCACTACAACTCTGTTTCTCCAAAGTTAGCATCAAACTTGTAAAACTCGATACAAATCTGAAAATATGTGCTGTTTATTATTATTGTTATTTTAGAAAGGTTTATAGTGATTTTAAACTTATTGCCCACTTGTAATTACAATGTAGAAAAAATGAAGAGACAAACACCCGAGCTTGTTAGGACACGCCGCTGACTGTGGCCCCCTTCTGGCGACAACTGGCAATGGCAGGCATACTCACCTCCTAAGAGCACATTTGAAAGTAATATTCGAAAAATGAATCATATGGAAACACAGGTGTATACCACACTTTTTGTGCATGTGAGAAAACTCTCATGTGTTCATTTTAAAAATTTTAAATTGTAAAAGTGAAAGTGGAGTAAGGATCTGAAATATACTGTGCACATATGTAAAAAAATATAGGGAAAAACATTGTGAATGTGATTAAAATGTTAGAAGACAGACAAATAGTTCAGCTGTTCTTAATTATAAATTTATAAATTATACATAATTAAAAAGCAGCTGAATAATGTCTGTCCTGTGGCTGAATGACGGTCAGTTTGCTCATGTTTCCACTGAGGGCACTCTGGAGTTGGACTCCTCCCTTGTGCAGGAATCAATAAATTCCTCAAGGTGCTTCTTCTACGAGCTGCTACACGTAGGGTGACCATATGTTGAAAAAGAGGACACGTCTTTAGACTTCTTCTCAAGTCTAAAAAAGAGGACATGTCCGGGTAAAAGAGGACATGTCTGGGTAAAAGAGGACGTCTGGTCACATTAGCTATACGACGGTGTCTCAGTGTGGAAATAGAGCCCATGGGAAAAAGAGCCACAATGATTTTGACAATATGAAGACACAAAATTAAAATTATAGAGTTGGAGAATGGGGCTATTAGTGACTAGTGGGATGTTTGTTGTTGGTGTTGTGACGTCATATGTCAAAGGATGTTGGTAAGATGGCCGATGTACTGCTTTAACAGTCAGGCGCTGTGCACTGGATCCAGTTCAGTACGCACTACTCAAGTACGTGATTTTGGACAGAGACATAGTCTCAAGAACACATTTTCAACTTTTTTTTCACCTTGCCCTTCAGGGCTTCCTTACCTACCGACCCACAGCTATGAAATAAAACAACCCAGGCACTTTTTGTGATCTGTTGAAGTCTGAATAACATGGGATAAAATGAGTGTTCTGATTTTGTGCTGTGTCTTGCGTTTATAGCAGTCACGTCCTACCCTTCTGAGGCTCTCTAATCACATTACAGCACACGCGTTCTTGTGAGCGTTCAAAGATGATGTTAAATCGAGGTTAAATAACAAACATAACGAGCATGAAGTAATATGTACTGAGTAAATTTGGCTGAAATTAGAAGAGAACAAAGCAAGAAAAAACAGCATTTCTGCTCCTTGTGTCTCACTGCTGAGTGCTTTCCAATTTGGAGTAAACAGAGGATCATTTTCTACTCTCTATTTTTCTATTGAAACTGGTCGTTGGTAACAGAGCTGTTTAGAAAATAGCTGTTTAGAAAATAGAAATATGCTCAGTATTTTATGAAATAATATATATATCATTTATATATATATATATATATATATATATATATATATATATATATATATATATATATATATATATACATCATTTGCAAGCTTTCCAGTTTTTTATTTTTTGCATGCTGGCAACCGGTCTAGTGTGTTTACATGTCCTAGTATCAGTAACTGGCTAAAACAAAAAGTCTCGGTCTTGTATGCTAGGCTTCCTCTCTCATTGCTCACAGCAGAGAAAATGCATCTGGGGTTTGAGAAGCACAAACTGAGATGAGGATATTGCTCTGTTCCTGCGCCATAGGTGGGTATTATTCATTTATTTTTGCTGCTCCAGATTAGGAGCAGCACGCTAGCGCAGCAGGTAGTGTCGCAGTCACAGAGGGTCCTGGAGGTTGTGGGTTCGAATCCCACTCCGGGTGACTGTTTGTGAGGAGTGTGATGTGTTTGTGTGTATGCGTGGGTTTGTTCCGGATGCTCCAGTTTCCTCCCACGCGGAATGGTGACTCGAATGTGTCCATAGGTGTGAATGTGTGTGTTGCCCTGTGAAGGACTGGCGCCCCCTCCTTGCGCCCAATGATTCCAGGTAGGCTCTGGACCCACCGTGACCCTGAACTGGGTAAGTGCTTACAGACAACGAATGACTGATTGAATGTTCCAGATTACTTAAGGTGGATATGTCTCCAATTTCTGGAGATGGATAACTGGATGAAAGTAAACCCAGAACGAAAGTGCTACAAAACTAAACAACTCATGTAACAGATCAGTGTGTGTGATAATTCAAATGGTAAAAACATGCAGACAAGTTAAACTTTAAAACCATTAAAAGACCTTAAAAGATGTAGAAGTTTCTGAATGTAAACAAACCATAAAGAACTCTCCCAATTGTAGATATTCCATTTAACTTTAGGGAAAAGGATAAAATATGTCCCTTTGAAATTACTCTTTAGGAAATCAAAACTACGAATGAACTATATTGCACCAGCTTTCAAATGACCTATATACATCTCATACCAAAGTATATTGATTCTTTGTGTTTGTCAGATGTTCTGTAAGTAATTATGTTTGGCAGACAGGGTGCTTATTCCTTTAAGGTTTGGATATGGCATGCATTTCCTCAATAAGGATAGAAATCCCAAGTAATATATTCCTTCATTTCCTCTATCCTTGTTAATATAATGTAATAATAAAAAATACTAAGGAGAAGGAGGAGAAAATGTAGACCACAGAGAAATTCAAAGAAAATCTAAACCAGAGAGCAGACAGTGGGACTAAGAGCTTACCGTAGACATTGTGAATATAAAGTACATGTCTTTAAAGGCTATGTTCATGCTTTTAATCTAAAACCCTGTGTATTAAACTCTGAGTGTGTCTCCTCTCCATGTGCTGCTCTGCAGTCGCTTTAATGGGAAGCTCCTGTGTCTGTAAATGGATAAAAAAAACAAAGTGTCTGGGTCCGGTGCTAGGCTTTCTCTCTCTCTGCTCACGGCAAAGAAACGCCATCTGTAGGTTTTTAGACAACGGAAAGACTCCATATGCTGAAAAGCACCAAATGAGATGAGGATGTTGCTCTATTCCTGCTCCATGGGTGGACAATATTGACATATTCTTGCTATATTGAATTACTTAAGATTGCATGCTCCAAATCCACTGCATGTCTACAATATTCAAAGAAAATCATGTGCTGTATCTCCAGAACAGTAACTTTATAGGAGAAGGAAAAACAGCAACAATATTATTGTCAAAATCTACAGTCAGGATATGCCTTTATGAATACTGAACCAGTGGGTTTGTCCCAATTTAAACACAGGATTTGTACTCTATTTCTCATTAAACATATATAATAAAAATTAAATTTACACTTTTATATAAAAATATTTTTGATCTTTGTGTCATATGGAATAGTCACAAAAGCAATATATTCTTAACACAAATTCACTGAAAATCAACTTATTTGTACCTCACCGAACTAAAGATTGTAGTGGGTTTGTCAGATGGGAGTCTTTACATTAAACGTTATAATTTAACAATAGTTATTTAGTAGTAAATTAATAAAACATCAAATAAGCATTTATTGTATCTTTCTTTATGTTATGTAAAATATTTTTTTCGACCTCATCTTCAATGGCTGTAGTCGAGAGGCTGAGGACGCATACGTCAGTTCTAATCTGGCTGGTTGATAATCGGACACTTCTGTTCTGCAGACTCGCTGGACTGGTTGACCTGTTTTCAGTGGTTTCAACCTGTGGGCGGTGCCCCCAGTGGGCCTCGGTGGTACTACAGGGGGCCGTTGGCCAATAATTGTTTATTTTTTCTTGATTTTTCCTTCGGTTTTGCAAAGTAAATATCTTTCCGATAAACATTAACAAAAACATTATATGATGAGACATTATGTAAATTTGCAAAAATAAAACATTTCGGCTCGTTTTGTGGAGCCGGCTCTTTTGGCTCGGCTCTTCATAAAGAGCCGGCTCTTTCGGCTCCTAAATGGCTCTTTGTTTTACCACTTATTTCCACTGGTACAGAACAGTATTACCTACATTTTACATGACTATACGGACAAAATATTATTGTTCAATATTAAAAATAATAAATAGTGTTGCAATGGCCAATTGTTTTTATTGTTTTTTGTTTTGTTTTTTTTGTCTTGTAATAACTCGCTGATTGCACACATACATTCAGTTGTATAAATAACTGGATTTTTATTTAAACACCTTAATAAAAAATCACTTGTAAACTATGAAATATAGCCAATGGAACCCAAAAGGTAGGTATTACAAAATAGCTTGTTAAATTAAATAATCATTAATTTCTGGGTAATAAACAAATACAAAGTGCAAAACAGCAGCGGTAGTGATTAAAACAACCACTACTGTCAACAAACATTTAACTGATTTAACATTTTCTTCAACTATTTTTTGGAAGGCAGACTGGCATTCAGGAAAACCAAGTGTCTCAGCTTGGAGGGTTGGAGCTTGCTTGTTGTTCTCTGATTGGTTGAATGACAAGCCTTAGAAAAAAATGGCTCTGTTTTAGACAGGAACCGGCTCTCATCTTTCACTTACAAGAGCCGGCTCTTTGAACCGGTTCGTTCGCGACCGACACATCACTAGTGCTCCTTAGTTTGTTTTGCAGAGCACACAGCATAGTATCACGACATGACCGACAAAACTAGCACATGTTTATTAGTGGGAAAGAAAAATTAATCATATTGAGTTTTACTCACCACAGATCCATCCATCCTTTATTTGTAACCCTTATCCAATTCAGGGTCACGGTGGGTCCAGAGCCTACCTGGAATCATTGGGCGCAAGGCGGGAACACACCCTGGAGGGGGCGCCAGTTCCTCAGAGGGCAACACAGACAGACACAGGCACACACACACAGTGTCACTTTTTGAGTCGCCAATCAACGTGTGGACTTTTGTTTTAGAACCGAAGCACCCGGAGGAAACCCACGCAGACACGGGGAGAACACACCACACTCCTCACAGACCGTCACCCGGAGGAAACCCACGCAGACACGGGGAGAACACACCACACTCCTCACAGACCGTCACCCGGAGCGGGAATCGAACCCACAACCTTGAGGCTGGGCCACTTCTCTGAGCAGAAAATCAAGCATAAACCAAAATGAAGTAAATACAGGAATGAGACCTTAGCGCTAGTGTTCACACGGGAACAGAAAACGAACCGTTACCGCTCTGCGGTGTTGTTCAGAGGTCTTAAAGCTTAAGCCAAACTAATTACGTTGCCTCTTGGACTGAACATAGCGAGTAAGCATCTAAACATAATAAAGGCTACGTTGTTGTGCTGTATTTGTTTATATTTTACATGGTCGATTAAATATTCGTGTGGGCCGCGGAACTGTTTGTGGTGGGGTATCTCTGTTCTAGAGGGGTTTCTAATGGAAACACCCCTTAGCGACGCGATGAGAAAACGATTTGTTTTCCCTGTAAACGCCTTCTGTGTTTCTATTTCTGGAACGAAATAAAAACATTATAAAAGTGATGGTACATGGTGGTTTTCAGTCTATTTTGGTGCATGAGACTTTGGGCATCTTTAAGTCTGAGTAATTGTTTGTGGAGGATAATTTTCCTACAGACTGCACTGTGGTATTCGCCAAACACTCACTCTATTTTCAAGTGCGTGACTACTACACACAAGTGGGTAACAATAAAAGCCAGTCGAAAACCGAGGAAAAGTCCTTCAGTTCAAACTACATAATTTAAGCAACGCACTAAAGCATTAAATTGTACACAGAATGAACAACAAAAATGAATGTATAAACACTTTCAGTTAAGAGACACTGGGCATAATGTATATATATATATATTAAACATAAACGTCTTACTGTAGTCTTTTCAAGTAATTGGTAAGCAAACCTTTGCTATTTGAATTATATATTAAAACTAAAATACAAATGTATAAGCCCTTTTTTCCAAGTTTCTTTTAAAGGTGCCCCCCCCCACACATTTATAGCCGATTGTGTAATAGCTGCGCACTCAACCATGCGGGAAAGAATAAAGGCGCCTGGTTTTCCGAGCTGACCATTAGTGAAGGCGGGGTGCCTTAGAAACAGACGAAAATAACAGAAACTGGTGCCTCCCACCCGTTGAAAAGCAACACATTTTACTGCGTATCCAGTGCTTTCTTTAAGAAGAAGGTGAGAATTGTTTCATATTCTGTGTGGGATTTAGCTCTGTAAGTTTATAGGTTTTTTATTGTAATATGGTTTTGTAAGTCGCTGGTTTTAAACAGGATTGTGCTGGAATCGCAGTGAAGACTCTCTCTGATGGTGTTTTTCTGAAATGTTAAAAATTTAGCGAGATTATTTTTTTCATTTTTGATGTGGTATGTACAGCTGTATTTATAGCAATGTTTAAAGAGCTGAGGTTTTGGAAAATACCCGCCGTCTATTTATAGTCGTTTAATAATAGACGTTTTCACTTTTTATACTTGAGTTTCTTCATGTGCTACTACAATTAAAACGAATAGTGATTCTCATCATTACTTGGTCCTTTAATGTATGGCTTGACTGCTCGCGCAGACACAGGGAGAAACTTGGACACAGGAACGCGTTTGTTAGCTGCGTGAATTCCAGGGCTGCAAGACAGTGTGACAAGTAACCCAATAGCTAAAGAATGTGTGTGAGTAAATGCACCAGGAATAAGAGAAGTGTGTGTAGGTGTGTTTCATTAAGTCTTCAGCCTGGGGGCAGGTGTAGTGAAAAAAACGAGCGAGGAGATATGCATATCCTGGATGACATCATGTCAGAATACTAGCACAGAGAAAGTGAGTTAGGCTGGGCTTTTCTACACCTCACAGAGAGAAGCTAAAGTAGATATTTATAAAATTTGACCCCAGGTTTGTGTGCTTGATAATCTGGAGTGTGCCGCAGGTCACAGGATGTGGGTAAAGGGCTTGTTCAAACTAAAAGATAAATACTACCAAATAATGAAAGATTTCTCTGTAGTTTACAAAGACAACTTTTATTTATTTACTATTTTTAAAAATAACACAGTTTTCTCTGTTAATGGTTATTAATTTTAATCAAGTTCTGAATTGATACAGTTATAATTTATAAGTTTTGTTTTGTTTTACCACAGGGCAACACTGTCATATTACATCTTCAAAATAATTGTGATGCTCCACTGATCTGTAATAGGAAGAACAGAGCCTCTGTCATTACTAAGCTGGCCTCAGGGCTAAAGATTATTAACTTACAGAAAAGTAATCTGTCTATTTTCCTTCCCCAGGTCGCACTTCCCAAGTGACTGTTCCCTCACCATGCCTTGCGTATGTGTGTTGTGCATATATGTACTGGCATTATGTATCTTTCATGGCTCTGTGTCTCAGTCTGTGCCTCCAACATATGGGGAGAGGGGCTCTAACCTGGGCTTGCAAGTGTTTTTGAAAGTGGCTGAAGGAAAGCAGCAGGAAAATGTGGTTCTCTCCCCCCATGGAGTGGCCTCTGTCCTAGGCATGCTACTGCCAGGGGCCCATGGCAACACCAAAAGCCAGCTTCTCTCAGGACTTAAGTATAAAAGGAAAGGTGAGAGGATGTGAGTGAGAGTAAAATGTGCTTGATAAATCTGGAAGGTTTTTTAATAAATCATAGGGCCGTAGACGGTGTAATAGAGCGTTTCAGTAAAGTGCAATTATTTGTCATTGCACAACATACAATGAAATGTGTCTTCCACATTTAACCCATCTGTGGCAGCAAACACACAAACACGTCTACCGGTCTAGTCGGGGGGTGGGGGGCATCTCCAGCACCCAGGGAGCAGTTGTGGGTTTGGGACCTTGCTCAAGGGATGAGGACTGTGCTTTTCATTCACTCCCACAGCCCCCAATTTTCCTGAGGATTGTTGGAATTGTACCAACGACCTTTCAGCCCTAAGCCCTCTTCTCTAACAATTAGGCCATGGCTCCCCACAGAGGGGGATAAAGAGAAGGCGTATGTACAGTACGACTTAGATGTAATTCATATGAAATGAGATAATGATCTGAGACTGGGGAAGAATATTTAGGTTATCTCTGCTAATACCCAGGGTCAGAACCAAATCCAAGGTATGATTACAGTAATGTGTAGCTCCAGTCACGTTCTGTGTGATGCTGACAGAGTCTGAGATCGATGTAAATGCCTTCGTTAATGGATCACCTGTCTTTTCGAAATGAATGTTAAAATCTCCCATTATGAATTTATCAGCGCACACGACTAAGACTGCGGCGAAACCACTAATTCTTTTAGAAATTCTGAGAAGAAGATAAAAACATGACGGGACTTAATTTCCAATGTGCAATTCTGGATGATTACACACTGAATGAATGTAGCCACAATCTGAATGAATGTGGTCTGTGATAATTGACTGACAACTATGCTAAAAGCTGTGCTCTCTCTTAGGTCCGTATAAGATGCTGCAGAAGCTACATAAGACTCTGACATCCAATGTCGACATGGTAACCATTGCCAATGCACTTTTCCCCCAGGAGGGAGTGACCATACTAAATGATTTTTTGACTAGCAATAGAGAAAACTTTCTGGCTGAAAGTCAGACACTTAACTACGGCAACCCACAGCAGGCTGCAGATGTCATAAATGAGTGGGTCAACAACAGAACAAAAGGTATAAAACTCAGTGGCACCCCTTGTGTCTTTGTAATTTATGGCAGTGTTTCGTATAAAATTACAGAATCTTGAAAATCTGGGAATTTCAATTAATAGCAAAGTTCAATCATTAATCGGACCTAATGCATACTTTTTTTTCTTCTCCTCCTTATCTCTTCAAGGCCACATCCAGAGTCTTGTGAACGCAGACATGTTGGACCCGGTTCTGACGCGACTGGTGGCAGTTAATTCCATATATTTCAAAGGCCTGTGGAAATCACGCTTTCAGGCAAAGGGCACCAAGATGAGAAGCTTCACTGGTGGAGATGGAAAATCCTACAAAGTGCCTATGATGTCCCAGCTTTCTGTCTTCAACACGGGTGAGGCATGACCTGTTTGACGAGAAGGGTTTTAGGAAATGAAATATCAATCATTCATATGCATGCATTTATATGTATATGCCTTACAGTACAATACACATCAATAAACAAATACTCCTCACACACATTTTGGGAATACATCCTCCTCCTTTTTCATTTATTTTTCTCATAGGTTTAATTGGAACTGAAGTAACACTAATGTTATGTTGCATTTATTGTATACTCAATTTGTAACCCGCAATTATGCCCATTTTAACCAAAACATACCTGTTTCTGCTCAGGTTTGGCAAACACTCCTAGTGGTGAAAAGTATAAGGTTATTGAGTTACCGTACCATGGCAACAGCATGAGCATGTTTATAGCATTACCTTTGGAGGAATCCACGCCACTGTCAGCAATTTTGCCTCACCTCTCCACGGAAACAGTGCAGGGTTGGACTAAACTGATGCACAAGACGAAGATCCACCTCCTGCTTCCTAAGTAAGCACATACTTATTGAAACATGTATTTTGTATTGAACATTAAAGCAAGCTTTGCTTGCTTAAGCACTTGTGCTTTTGTATTCTAGAGGTGGATTAAAAACTTTAAAAATCATTTCAAGCCATATTAAATACCTAAACATGCCGTTCAAATGGATTAATCTCTCTCTCTCTGTCTCTATGAATATGAATAGGTTCACAGCAGAGGCAGAGGTGGATCTGGAGGGCCCTCTCGCAGCTCTTGGCATAACGGATGTTTTTAATGAGGGAAAAGCTGACTTCAGGCACCTCAGTGAGTGATGACCATTTTGTTTTTTCAGTTGAAACAGAATCTGGGGCTTCGAAACCATGAACATAAAATTTAGATTTATAATCATTTTTATGATGAGCAACAGAGGAAAAAAAAAATCAAAATCTGTCTCTGTCTGTGTGTCTTTCTTTTTCTGCCTTTGTCTGTGTGTCTCTGTCTCTCTCTGTCTGTGTCGCTCTCTTCCTGTCTCTCTCTCTCTGTAGGCAGCGAGTGCATGGACACTGCTTTCTTTTCTCAGCCTCACACTCTTTTCCTTTTTTATTTATTTTGTATAATGTGGTACTTCAGGTGAACCCCCTGCTGCTTTCAGCACTGCCACATTCTCTTGTGCCTTTCATGAAGATGGTGGTCTGTGTAAATAATAAACAAACAAGAGACAGAACAAAAATAGCTTATTATTAACTGATTTTTAAAGGCATAGACCTTTATTAACCTTATTCTGCTGTATAAGGTTATCAAGCTTGTCTAAGCTCACACAGAGACTTGCTCCAGCTGGCACTGCATTAGTGCAATATTAATGGCTATATTCTCTTATATGATTTGCCTCCTTTGTGGTGTATGCTGTGTTCTTTATTTGATTAATGACAATCTCATACGGAAAAATCCAGAGTTACTTTGAACTAAGCCAAAATGGCTACATTTTCGTACAAGATTCTGTATTTAACATTTACATACACAGTATAGATCAGGCAACATATCATGTCTAATTACATGTATCTCCGTGTGTGTTTAGTTACTACATCATTTGAACACAATATTCATTCATTCATTCATTCATTATCTGTAACTGCTAGTCCAATTCAGGGTCGCGGTGGGTCCAGAGCCTACCTGGAATTATTGGGCGCAAGGCGGGAATACACCCTGGAGGGGGCGCCAGTCCTTCACAGGGCAACACAGACACACACATTCACATTCACTCACACCTACGGACACTTTTGAATCGCCAATCCAACTGCATCGTGTGTTTTTGGACTGTGGGAGCACCCGGAGGAAACCCACGCGGACACAGGGAGAACACACCAACTCCTCACAGACAGTCACCCGGAGCGGCAATCGAACCCACAACCTCCAGGTCCCTGGAGCTGTGTGACTGCGACACTACCTGCTGCACCACCGTGCTGCCCCTTGAACACAACAGCTGTCCTCATTATGAATCTCATTATGAGTGACAAATAGAAACGCTCCAAAATTACTCTGTGAATTACTGTGAATATGATTGTTTTTCATCCATTTCCACTGAAATTTAAGATTTTTTTCCCCTTCTCCTTTAAAGTTTCTGTTTTGGGAGATACATATTTTTCTTTGGACAGTGACTAAATGAAAAAAACCTCTTTCATGCTGCACGTGTATTATTTTCCTGCTTGACTAGATCTCTCTTGCCCTTTGTGTCTGAGTGAAAGTGACGTCGCTTACATCTGTTCTCGGATGAGAACCACAGAGCTTCCATTCCTCTACGAGGCTGAGAATAAAATCACTCTCAGTCGAGAAATGTGCCGAGCAGATGAACTAATTCAATCAAAAAAAAAAAATAAAAATTGTGTTATTTGAGCCCCTCACTTTCACACATTTTTTTAGTTCTTCCCCCTTGTGGTGATATGTGGTATAACTGAAAACAGAAATGTGAAGTTAAAGTGTAGTTGTCTTTATTTATTTAATATCCTTTACATAATATTCATTATAGTGTTCCATTTTCCTCATGTTTCTCAGGTTTAGAGCCTCTTTATGTCTCCAAGGCTCTACAGAAAGCTAAGATTGAAGTAAATGAAAAAGGGACTAAAGCAGCTGCTGCCACAAGTAAGTGCTGTAAAAGTGTAAACAATGTACAAACATGTTTTGAGAAATTACATATAAAGTCATTAAATGGGACAGACAGCATATTGCTACAGTGAAATTTTGTCAGAAAAATTTTCACTAACACAATAACACTGACACATTTGAGTAAACAAAACATGAGATTACTGCTACTATTACTACTACAACACACAAAAAAACAAGATTAAGTGACAGAATTAATTAAAGTGTGTGAGGTCAGCACCCCAAACAGTCTTTTTTTTTTTTTTTGGACCTGGGAGCTCATGCCCCCGTTAAAGGTCAATCAATCCGTCTACAATGGTGACTCCGTTGTTCATTAAATATGGCTGTCCACTGGGTGAGTTGGCCCTGAAAATCCCATAACCTGCACTGACCCAGTACAGCACCAAGGTGGGCTTCAACTCAAAGTAATGTACACTGCAAATGACTTCTATGGCATCGCTCAAATAACCCTTTGTAGCACCCTTCATGAATTGGTCTATCGCAATGAATGTCCCAGTGATGTCCACGGCAGCCCACTCCATGGACACAATGGAGCCTGTTGTTTGTAGTGGTGCTCAACAGATCTTTGTTGGCATTTTTTCTGCAGTTCATGTCACAGCAATGTTCAAAACAACACTGAAGCCTAAAAAGCTGATGGCGTTTAAGGAAGCGTGTTTAATCCTTAATGTGAATGGCATTCTATACAAACAGAAGTGGATATGACACAGCCCCATCATTACAGTTAATATATTTTCATGTTACACAGTAACTGTACTCCAGTTTGCTTAGCCAACAACTGAATTAAGCCACCACTTGAGACGACACCACCCTGCACTGTGACTGCTGGTATGTGTGTCCAGAATAAAGGGCCCACCTACTTGAGGAAATGCCAGTACAGAGGCTTTGTTCAGCTGAAAGCTATGCACCCGGAAATTTTTTTTTTGAAGGACTGAGGCTGTGATAGAGAAGCCTTGCAGTATGAAACGAGGCCCAGCAAACTCTGCAACTGTTAAACATTGTGTGGCATTGACCAGTGCTGCACATACTTTATCTTCTCCATGTCTGTTGTCATGCAGAGGCCGCTGACCACATGGTCAAGAAACAAACATTTCTTTAGGTGCAGGCAGAGATGGACTGATTTGTTTAACATCAGTGCTGTAGGACCTTATCAAACAGTATGTGTTTTCCATCAAACCATCATAATATCAAACACATGACTAGGCAAGCCGGCCTAGCACCCATTTTAATTATACAGAAAGTCGTATGAAATAAACTGTATTTTAAAACTCTGTGACAGTGGTTTCAAGTTTAATTAAAAACTAAACAGTTACTCGGTTTTGAGATAATCCCAGGTTACATATAAATGCATTACACTGGGTGTATATGGATAGGTCTGCCGTTAGGTGTTTGAATATACTTTTAATGATTTGAACACACATTATGTTTTTATTGCTCTCTGTCTTTCATTCTAGCTGCAGTTTTGCTGGCCAGATCCTCACCTCCATGGCTGACAGTTAATAGACCATTCCTGTTCCTCATCAGACATAATCCCACAGGTATATTATGTACTCTAATACGATGTTCCCTCACACATTTATACACTGAACGATCAATGAATTAGGAACACCTACCTTGTATTTACACTCACTGTTCATTTTATCAGCTCCACTGACCACATAGGAGCCCTATGTAGTTCCACAGTTAGTGTAGGACACCTCTTACACTTCATACTTGTTATCCCCATTTTACCCTGCTTTTCAGTAGTTCAACAGAGCAGGTGTGATGTGGTGGTGGATCATTCTCAGCGCTGCAGTGACACTGACGTGGTGGTGGTGTGTTACCTGCAACGTGTGTTTTTGGACTGTGGGAGGAAACCGGAGCACCCGGAGGAAACCCACGCGGACACGGGGAGAACACACCAACTCCTCACAGACAGTCACCCAAAGCGGGAATCAAACCCACAACCTCCAGGCCCCTGGAGCTGTGTGACTGCGACACTACCTGCTGCGCCACCGTACCGCCCTATATTAGATATATATTTAGTATTAATTATACCAAATATTTATTATACTAAACAAAGAGCACAAGACAATGTAGACAAAATTGTAAGGAAATAATCCTGATTTATATCTACTGCAATGATGACTTTGTGTTTTATCTACATACTGACTCATATATTCATTATTTTCCAAATCTGTTCTTTTCTGCAGGAACCATTCTTTTTGCTGGCCAAATCAATAAGCCTTGAACAGTCCAATAAAGAAGATACACATCCACAATTACATTTCATTTTTTTAAACATATTTTACTTCCACTAATTTGTTAAAATTGATTTTACTTTGTTAATTTGACTTCATGGCACACAGCACTGAGCAATGTTACATTTCCCTTTACTCACATTCTTGTCAAATTGGTGGTTTTCATTAATGTCTTTCATTTAGGTTGTAACTGCAGTGTTGAAACTGTTAAACCCGTTTTCTTTACCCAGTCATTGTATTGTCATCTTGGTACGAAATAAACCTGCTTTATTATGATTTTTTTTTCTTTACATTTTTATTTGTTGCATATGCCATTTCATGTGAAGTTACATGCATCGTAATAGTAATGTGGTAATTCAGACAACGTTGCCTTTTTAGATAAAATGTTGTATATGTTGTAACTTTAGCTGTTAGCGTAGGTTTAATAAAATATGTGAACATGCTTTTATCCAAGCTGTTTTGATTTCTGTCAAGATTTTTTTGTATTATTTCAGATAATAGTGTTATGAATACCCCTAACTACTCCCCTTCCTTGTACAATGTCTTTTTCCCATTTAAATTTTAACAGAACATTAATTTTATGTAAAGAAACAATAACTAATAATAATTAAAATGACACAATGTACGAGTTTAAACATAACAAAACAAAAAATAAGTTTGGAATTATTACATGTGAATTGTCTTTTATAAAAAAATATATCAAGATAATCTTTTGAAATTCTTTTTTAAACCAGAAATGAACATCATTTTCCTTTTTCAAACTGAATTTTATAATTAAACGTTGTTCTCCTCGGTAACTATTGTACGTTCTTTTGTACAAGGCCAACATTAGATAAACGTAAACGTGCTGGGTTGTTTCTTCCGGGTTTTACGGTAATTTCCAATGTTGTGAACTTTCCCTCAGCAATCAGCTGACATGTCTTAGCGACTCTGGACAAGAGGGAAAGGTCGGAAAAAAAGAAAACAGCGATGGCGGCGGAGATTCATTCAAGGCCCCAGACCTCCAGACCCATCCTCTTGAACAAAATTGAAGGCCACCAAGACGCAGTGAATGCTTCAGTGTTGATTCCGAAGGAGGATGGGATTATCACGGTCAGCGAGGATAGGTAACGTGGTAGTTACTGGATTATGAAACGTTTCTCTGTAGAACAGTGGGTTAAATATGCTGCAGAATTCCTTTTGAATATAAACTGAATGTTATAATTCAGTCAATTTCAATGCCATTTAAAACGATAAATCTACATACAAAGGCCCTCAGTAACACCTCTTTCCGACGTCTTAAGATTTGTAACGTCCGAAAACGTGAGCACATTACGTTTTGTGTAAGTTGTAAATGAACAGAATCTTCTTTACGGATTTCTATAACACTGTATTTGAAGAGAGTTGTAGCTTTCTGAGTCACTGAGTGAATAATCGAGCACTTAACTGTTCACAGTGTCTTTGTGTGGCGGGTTTTCCGAGTTTATCAAAATTGAAGTGAAACCTATGAAACAGGAATAAAGACGTTTCGTTTACAGTTAACGAGGTGTTGGGACAAACTCTTTCTAATTCTTGTGCTGTCACCGTCTCGCCCTGTTTGAGTTTAATGGTTTTGTGTTTTGGTGGAGGATGCGTTTTCTGGAAAAAAATAAATAAATAAAAATAAAAAATTCAAAACCAACTGCTTAACTTTAAAATGAGCTAACTTTAATTGAATGTCTTATTTGATAGTAGTCTAGAAGTGCTCTATCATTTTTAAACTACTCACACACTTAACACAGCAGGAAGGAATATGTAGTTATCAACTTGACACAGACTGATTGCCATAATATATACAATAATATCCCTCACAGTATTCATTATCTCTGCTGATACTTGGTATTGCTTTGTGGCTGTATCTAAGAACTGTTGTATTAGTGCTGTTTTTTTTATTAGATTGCTTTTTAAATGTGAATTTTTTCCCCTATACTTCAGGACTATTCGAGTATGGCTAAAGAGAGACAGTGGACAATATTGGCCCAGTATTTACCACACTGTATCATGTAAGTTCAACACACACTTATTGCTAAACTGCTTCCAGCCAACATTGGCAGAGACTAATTCATGAATCTGAACGTACTGAATAAAGCAGAAGGGGGGAAGGTGGTGGGGGGTGGGGCAGAGGCATATTTTTGGGAATACTCTATGGGAAGTATGACACACTTTTTCCTGGCTGTTCTGTGCACATTTCCGCAACTTAGTGCTGGAGCGTGAGGGGAGAGCGAGGCTTAAAAAAAAAAAAGGTATGCTGCTGATGTGTACTGTTTAGTGTTTGAACATTTTTTTCTTGGATACCAAAACGGGGCAGAAAAACTATGGGAATCACTGTTCTAAATGTTGGCCACATATCGTGATGCTTTAGGCATCTGGGGCTGGAAGTTCAGGACGTCACAATTTGCCTTGCTCCCATTCTGTGTGATACACTATTCAGCATGGACATTTATTAGCTAACATAACACAACTGGCCTGTTAATGGCTTTTCATGTCTCTGAGGATGCATGTGCAAAGTCATCAATGTCAAAGCATTGTGTGACTGGTGTAGGCCTAAACTACCACTTGTAGTTTACAAGTCATAAAGCTTTAGAACACTAAATGTTTCCACGCTACTGCAGGTAAATATAAACAACTTGTAAAAAAAAAACAACACGCCTTATTTCTCTCTCTCTCTCTCTCTCTCTCTCTCTCTCTCTCATATATGTATAGCTGCATGTTCTTGTATGTCATACCATCACGAAAGCAGACGGATTTTCATAGGACAGGACAATGGAGCCATTGTGGTAAGATTTATTTATTTATTTATTTCCACATTAACTTTTTAAAAATTAAATGGTATTTTATTGAGATGCACAGATTGGAATGCACAGATTTTAAAAAAGATTTTCTTTTTAAGAAAACCCACAGAAACCTTTTTGTTCAACTATTTTATTAATTAAGCATAACATAAAATTGTTGTCTTTGAAAACCACTAAATAAAATAAAGAGCAATGTTTTAACGTTTCCAAATGAAAACGAATGCATGAGGTAGTACAATAGAAACAACCAATTTAAACCCTGTGTCCATGCCCTGTCCACTCTGTGACTGTCTGTGAGGAGTGTGGTGTGTTCTCTCTGTGTCCGTGTGGGTTTCCTCCGGGTGACTGTCTGTGAGGAGTGTGGTGTGTTCTCCCTGTGCCTTCGTGGGTTTCCCCTGGGTGATTGTCTCTGAGGAGTGTGGTGTGTTCTCCCTGTGTCTGCGTGGGTTTCCTCTGGGTGATTGTCTCTGAGGAGTGTGGCGTGTTCTCCCTGTGTCTGCGTGGGTTTCCTCCGGGTGACTGTCTGTGAGGAGTGTGGTGTGTTCTCCCTGTGTCTGCGTGGGTTTCCTCCAGGTGCTCCGGTTTCCTCCCACGCTCCAAAAACACACAATGGTAGGTGGATTGGAGACTCAAAAGTGTCCGTAGGTGTGAGTGAATGTGTGAGTGTGTGTCGCCCTGTGAAGGACTGGTGCCCCCTCCAGGGTGTGTTCCTGCCCTGCTCCCAGTGATTCTGGGTAGGCTCCAGACCCACCGTTGCCCTGAACTGGATAAGGGTTACAGACAATGTATGAATGAATGTGAAAATCGATGTAAATCTGTGCTTTAGTTTTCGACTGGTGCTGCCTTTCCAGTGCAAATGCAGAGACGGAGTCAACAAAGAACAAAGTACTTATAACTCATTCATAATTTTTGAAGACTAAGAAGGCTGTTGGTAACAAACAGGTGTATGTAAATCACTAAGGTTAATCTTTATGGGGAAGGCATCCCAGGTCATTAACTGAATCAAAAGCAGTGCTTAGGTCCTGTTGCATCACGACTGAAACCTTGTTGCTGTTGAGGATTGTTCTAATATCGTTCTCTGATATCAGCAGGTCTCTGTGATGTGTCCTAATGCCTGATTGCAACAATGTCTTATGCAGTGTTTGCTTTTAAGATCTGTTTAGTTGATTAAAATAAACACTTTCAAATTTTTTAATTAAAATGAGAGGTTTGAGTGTTAATTGTTGGAGTAGGGTCAAGGAAACACACAGATTGCTTCAGTTCTGTTACTCTTTTCCTGTGTCCACATCAACCATGTCAAAAGAGCATCCTTCTGCTACAGCCGCCATATCGGTGGTCAGTGGTGGAAGGTGCTGCTCGACTAGTGGTTCTATAGACAGTTAACGGAAGGCAGCACACAGTTTTGTGTTTCCATGTAAACTGATCTAGTTTAAACTTTGGAGTTCAACACAATCTTTGCCTTTCTAGTCTGGACCAACAATTTATGCAGCACAGTAAATGCTAATTATAGAGCTACAATGTACACCTGTATTGTAAGTAGGTCATTTTAATGCTCTGGCAAATCAGTATAGTCCTGCTTGTGAAATTTGAACTCTCCTTTTGGAAGCAGTCATTGGAGTTCTATCCATTCATTGTACATTTGGCTGAGTTCTCTTCCAAAATTATAAACCTGTCCACCAAATGTGGCCAAAACACACATCTACAAATGTCTTTATTGGTTGTGTGAGGCAAGGTAAAGCTGCAGGAACCCCCCCCCCCCCACCCCCCCAACCCCCATAGGCTCCTTCTCACACTTAAAACACTGCACATAACCTTCAGCACCTAGTCACTTATGATTAAAGGACCATTTTTACTGTGACGTAGTCATAAAGATACTTTTAGCCTTAGACAGAAATGCCATATCCTCAGGGAGTGCTAGGATCATGAGTTTAAAGGAACACTAGGTAAGTCTTAAGATATTTTTTTTTTTGCTCCTGGGGCTCCACCTAGTGTACTGGATCACACTGTACTGAATTCAATAGGAGAGTTAGTGTCCTACCCTGCTCCAAAATGACATAGTGCAGTTTCTACAGTGCTAAGCTCAGAATAGTAAAGACAGAGGCTCTGTTCCCCCTATTACAACTCATTGAAGCATCACAATGATTTAAGGTAAAACTATTACATGGTGTTAAATAGTGTAAATGTGTAAAATGCCATGCTCAGCAGTAGCAGGTTTGGTGTGTGCTACTTTGCAGAAAATCATCTGGGAGAGTCTAAATGTTTTGGGCCAAAATCTCACAGAGGAATGACACAAGAATTTTCTCAGCATTTGTTTATCGCTAGAAAATTTTACAATTTTCTCAATGCAAACGTTCTGTCGTATAACTCCCTGAAAGCATTATAGCATAGAGTATAAAAGAGCGTAGAAAAGCGTTTTACTGCCAGTCTATCATGGGTTAGCTATGAATCATTTGAGATTCAGCACAGTTCAATAGTAGATGTTTGGTAATGTTTGTGTATCGACTAAGGCCCAGCCAACTTATTGGCTCACAGTAGGTCTGGACCCCACCCTGCCCCTTCCCCTCCCCCTCACTGGGCACGGGGCAGGAACACCCCCTGGACAGAGCGCCAGTCCATCACAGAGGTTCCATAGCTTTATCCGTCAGCCGAAATACTCACGATAAATCTCCAGTCGCGTCTCTTTTACTTGCTGTACCCTGAAAATCCCATCCAGCCTATGTTCAACAAAAACAATGTATATTTCTGGACACCAGGGGGCGACAAGAGTTAACATACGATCTAGGGGCCGTTATATTGCAACGTACATTAAATGTTGCTGGTTTGTTGAGATCAGAGCAGTTCGAGGTGGGGTCAGAGGACCTACATAATTCCTGCTTTCCCTTTTAGTATGGAACGGTGTTGGTGAATTGGGGAGAATGTTCAAGTGATTTACAAGTTTGGATTCATGCAGTTATCTGCAGACTGTGGTGGAGCCTCCTGCTCAATCAAGGGTTTACACACACATTAATGTGCCTAATTATTGATAGTGGTTATAAACATTAACTCTTTAGCAATGTAACTCATTTTTTACACATTTTAGTGATGGATAATTAAGGGGAAATCATATTAATACTTGAGTAAAAAAGGAGCTGTCTAATTACTTTATTTATTATGCAATGTTTATGCAGTATTCTTAAGGTTGATTTCACAGATAATGAGTGGCACAAACATTTCAGAAAATTAATTTATTTAATTAATTTATAAGAGGATTTAGAGGATTGTTCTTAATATAAAGGGTTTTTATGTTAACTGAGGCTGTCAGTATTTGTGGATGGTGCTCTAGTTTGTACTAATGGTATGCCATGTTCCTTGCCTCCCTCAACCACACAAGAGCAGTCTGGGTAATTAAAACCTTTTTGTCTTGCAGGAATTTCTCATTTCTGAAGATTTCAACAAGATGAACCATGTAAAAACATACCCAGGTAAAATAAGAACAAACACATGATGTCATAAGCTCACTATTGTTTTGTAAAAAAAGTCTCTGAAGAGCTCTTGAACTTACTTTATTACATTAGTGAGTTATTGATAGGAGTTAGATTCATATTCGATTAATTAATGGAAGTAAATTTTTACGAATTTTTGTGAAATATCAAAGTATTGTCATTAACTACTCCCCATTGTGTTTGGACACAAACATCATGTCATTTAATGTTTTTTCTTTGTTTTTTATTATTTTCTACAATGTAAATGAATCTGGAATGCACAGCAGATGTAACATTGTAAGCCTAGTGTAATCATCAAAAATGGTGATGACAATAATATAATCATTCTCATAATATTTTTATTAAATAACTTTACTTTTTAATTGAATTAATGCTTAAAATACAAATAAAAATTTTATTTCAGTGATTCTTTTAAAGCAGTGGAGAAATGTGACAACCAATCAGAAATGAGAGTTGAGAATCGAGAGAGCTTTAAGAAAAAATAGCAACAATGGCTAAAATAAAATTGGATATGTTTTATTTATATAGCATTTATCCCAAATACGATTCACAAAGCGCTTTACAAAGTCAGATCACAAAAGTAAACAAACCACAGAGTAAACAAAGAACACAGCAAATTTCCTCATTGCAATAATAATCCCGGAGCATCCCGGAGGTGCCCCATCGACAGCTTCACCAGGGGATCTGTGCTCCAGAGAGCACCTCTGAGCCAGACGCCAGCACTCTCCAGGCTGGTGGCACAAGGCTTTCCTGTTTGCATGTTTTCTAGCTGCAGTGATGTCAAGCGCACACTTCCTCTGTCTTTTAAATCCAGCAGTATTTTTTTGCTCAGAATGTGATTAAAACCTTGTGTGGATGTTTTTGTCTTTGTGTGTTTCAGCTCATCAGGGTCGGGTGTCAGACATGGTGTTCTCCTTGCTGAGTCAGTGGGTGGTGAGCACAGGGCATGACAAGACTGTAAGCTGGATGTGCACTCAGAGTGGCTCCATGCTGGGACGTCACCACTTAAGCTCGTGGGGCTCCTGTCTACAGTATCCTTCAGTCCTTCATCTTCTAGAAAGAGTACATGACCGTCCATTGATTTAACAGGATTGTACAGGGTTTGAATACTACTTTGTACTTTGCTACTGCTTTGGAACGTTATCTCATTCTCAAAATCACACAAAACTATTTTTACTTTAATCATTAATCAAAATTACATTTATTAGTGCAGTTCAAAGTATGTCTAGTATGTTACTGCAGTCAAGGTAAAGCTTGGCTACTCATTATGTCGTGCTAAAGTAGCCATTTTTCTTCTACAGCAACAATTAATGCGGTTAATGAAATAGAATCATCATTTTATTTGGATAGCTCGTCTTTTGTATCGTGGACAGCAGCAGTGAGTATAAACGAGTCTCGAATAATTGAGTCTCATTTAAATAAATGCAGTAAAATCAGGACTTTATTTACCAGCTTTTAGTTTATTTAGACTTTCAAAATTCAGACTTTGTTTGGTAACTGAGGTTTCAAATTTTCACTTGAATTTTTTTGTTTGTTGTGTTTGATCCAATAATTCAGCTGACCACCAGTGTCTGATTCTTCTCTTCAGGATGTGACAAGGGAGGTAGATATGGACTGAATGTTGGCCAGTCTAGCAAATGCGTTCTGGGGCTACAGAGCCATGATTTTTCAGCACGTGCAGAATGAGTCACACTGAGGCCCCGTCCACACGGATCTTTTAATATTTAAAAATGGAGGTTTTCCTCTCAGGTTTTAAAAACATCCCTGTCCAGACATACACAAAAGCAGTTGCATTATCAGGTCAGGAGGGGACTGTACTACCTCTTTCAGAAATGACTGAATCTAGATCTCATTTGTCCATTATATATTTCTAATAGAGTATCATTTATATTTATTTGTAAGTGGGAACATGAAATCTGTTCACACACGTACTCTGGGTGATATTATAAGTCTTGAATTTTGTATTTCATAAAGAATTTTGGCTAGCAGCATCTTGACATGAAAATGTTGAGTCTGAATGTGAGTTGTGTAGGAGTTTATCCAGTGACGAATTTGGATTATGGGAAAATTTTGTAATTGTGTGTGCACCAAATGTTGCATATTTTATTGAGAATTTTGTGTTTACTTTTTTTTCCTTATTTTTGATTTAATAATTTTCTTTTCCTACCTTCCTGGTATTTTTTTTGTTGCATACCAAGATGTGTGTGTGTGTGAGAGAGAGAGAGATTTCTTTTTGTGTTAGTGCTGTGTATTTTTAGTCAGTAGTCAGGTATGAATGGTATCTCAAATGTTCCTCCTTGTCAGTTCCTTCACTAATTTTTCAGGTATGACAGTGAAACCCAGCATGCGTTTGTGGGTGACTACTCAGGCCAGATCACTCTCCTTAAATTGGAGGGACAGACATATTCCACAATAACTACTCTGAAAGGACATGAAGGTATTCCATGTAATTTGTTTTGGTTCCCTCACGTTTTTGAACGTACTGTATATTCAGTGTAAAATCTTTCAAAAATTCAAAAAGTGTCTGAAGAAGCACATAAGGCCGTTCAGGACATACACTCATCTGTTGTGTAGTTTTAATTTGCACATCCTGTATTCTTAATTTTTCGAAAATATATTCAGTATAGAAATTTATGTGAATTAATTTAAATTAAGAATATATGCAGAGACTTTCTTAAGGCTTATAATGAAAAATGTCTTAGTGACATAATGCTCCCTTACATACGAAGAAAACAAATCTACCATTTGCTGTTTGTGGCCCAACCTTTTTGGAATGTGTGGCAGGCATCAAATTCTTAATGAGTTTATAATTACAGAATACAATGGAGCTTTTCTTTGTAGTTTTATCAGTTAAAGGTTTAAGAGAATTACCAAGTCTAAGATTCTTGTTTTTATTGCACTTTAAAAAGTTATAGAAACGTGCTGATTTTTTCCCCCCTTTTGTGTTATATCCATGACCATTCCAAGAAAAGGACACCAAGCTCTTAGTTTCATGGTTTTTTTTCTGTGCTTGAAATAGTTTTCATTTTCATATCTGACATTTTGACATGGGTTTTCCTCCCATAGGTAGCATAGGAGCACTGTGGTGGGACCCTGTGCAAAGATGGCTGTTCTCTGGAGCATCGGATCACAGTATAATTATGTGGGACATTGGTGGAAGAAAAGGCCGCACACTTTTATTGCAAGGACATCAGTAAGTGTAAACACATTTCCATTCTATTTTGCACTTTGGCACTGCCAAACGAGAGCAGCAGGATATACAAGGGTCTTGTTTGACCGTTATTGACAGTGGCGTCTGGCCAAAGAGAACCTTCTACAGCTTGAGACATCTGAAGTATTTATCAGTGAACTGTGCATGAAGGTGCTTACATGTTTATCTGAGTTTACCTTTTGTTCACACAGTGAAAAAGTGCAGGCTCTGAGGTATTTGCATCTCTCCCGGCAGCTAGTCTCATGTTCTGCTGATGGAGGTATCACAGTGTGGAACATGGATACACAGCGAGAAGAGGTACATATCAGAGATGGGAACTCGAGTCACACTGGGTGGGGGAAAAAAAAAAAAAACCCAAAGTGTCTGGGTCCGGTGCTAGGCTTTCTCTCTCTCTGGAGGTTTTTAGACAACGGAGAGACTCTAAACACTGAAAAGCACCTACCGAGATGAGCTTATTGCTCTATTTCTGCTTCATAGGGGGGTAAGACTGATATATTTTTGCTGTATTGGATCACTTAAGGTGGAAATTTTCCAATCTCAGGAGGCAAAAGTGCTACAAAATGAAACAACTCAAGTTACAAATGTTAAATTCAGCCACGTACAAACGAAAAACGCAGTTTTTCCGATGGAGTTGTGGTTAAATTGTGATTCCTCCCAGGATTGTTTCTTCATTCTCTGAGGGAGATTAATTCAATGAATATCTATTTGGTACGGTCATATCAGTTAATAAAATTAGCAAATACAAATATTAGTTTTTTGTGATTCATGTTTGCAAGGGGTTTTTGTAAAATTTCAACAGCTTTAAAAATTGCTAGTTGCAATCCAAAATGAAAACAATGATATTCAATAATTATTATAAATCTGGGCATTAGTTTGGGCATGTGCAGGTTATTAACAGCCCTGATCTCAGCCTGTGATAAACACTGGCTCATGAGATGATTTTTTTTATTTTTGTATTATTAAATTATGTTTATATTTATTTTATTTATAATTATTATATTATTATTTTATTTTTATTATCATTGTTATTATTATTATTATTTTTATTATTATTATTCTTCTTTAGGCCCACTATTGGGTTGTGCATCGTGTAAATTGTATGTACAGGAACGAAAACATGGGTGTGCCTTATGCAAATAAGGAATTAATGAGGGCATTGTTTCCGTGAATCTTATTCATGAGTCACCATTTGTTTTTGTCGTACAGCTGTTGCCTAAATTAGTGACACAAAAGGTCGTACATTACGCTGGGATTTTAAATCTCTGTGGTCCTTTGATAAATAAGTGCATGTTTATTGTGTGTGTGTGTGTGTGTGTGTGTGTATGTGTGTGTGTGTATATATATATATATATATATATATATATATATATATATATATATATACTGGAAGTATCTACTTACTACCATCACTATTTTTTCTTTCTTTCACTCACAGGCTCCTCAGTGGTTGGACAGTGACTCCTGTCAGAAATGTGAACAGCCATTTTTTTGGAACATTAAGCAAATGTGGGACACAAAGACCTTGGGACTCCGACAGGTATTTCTTTGACTGGTTTGTAGAAAGGGACATTAATTAATGAGCTGCTTATTCCACATTATGATGAAAAGAAAATGATTTCCAGTCATAAAGGGAAACTGATTGTTAGGGCTGGATAATATGGAACAAATACCCAACTGCTTTATACCATTGAGGTAAAAGTTGTATTATTTCTTCAGCTGTTTATGGACACTATAAACATGACAAATCAAAATCACATTGGGGTCTTTAGTAGTTTCAATAATATCAGAATTGGCAAACAAGAAACTAGAAATGCTGTTATTATTAGTTTTATTTACTGCCTTCATATGGGGTGAAAGCTAGGATAAGCCTTCTGCCCTTTGTGCTCTCAGGCTGTGGCACTGGCTCCAGCTGAGAATGTGAATGATACACGACAAACCTCCTTTTTAGGAAACGTCTCACTCCTGTTTATTCTTGCCCCCTCTGTCAAAAAGGGGTCAAAAGTGAAGAGCATAAACGGAGGAAAGCAGACCATAAATAAAAAGTCGGTCTGTAAATCAAGACAAATACAAACAAACAAACACGATGTAAATAAAAAGAACATAAAATTATGCTCAATGGGAAAATGAAACATGGGATATTATTTTTAGCCAGTATTAAGGACCTCAATTTGACTCCATATTTGTGCAGGTCAAGAATTAATTCTGGGTTTCCTGAAACCAAAATTATAAATACGCTATCAAAACATTACAAAAACCTGCCCTAATTAATATTCAGTTGTACTGAAAGCTACAAAATGTGTTTTAACTTGGTGACTTGGCCTCTAGACTTTCTTTTAGTGATCATGATTGACAAAAGCTTCATTAAAAAGGCCACATTTGACATTGTTCATTGTATTGACCAACACCTACTACACTACAAAACTCCAAAGAGCTCAGTTTAGATCTGAGAAAGTGGGTTGTAGACATGCCCAGGTCCCTTTAAAGCCATTTAAACACAATTTCAAATTCCAAACCATAATTCCCAATGATTGTAAGTAAAAGCCTGGAGGAGCTCTGGTCTGAAAGAGTTTCCAGACTCTCACATTCATCTGATTGGATATCAGTCTAGGCCTCTGCATAGAGTATTTGCTTTACAAATGATTCAAAAATATTTCTCTTAAAAATGACCGACTTACCGAGGGAAGTTTGTTTTCAGAACCTGGCTATTGGAATCTTATTGGATGTCTCCAAATGTGACACTTTTTTAGCATTTACCTTCAAGCACTTTGAGAGGTTCCTATAGCATTGTTTTAGCAGCAGATGGAAAAGCTTCAGCAGTTGGCTTCGTGTGCCTCACAGGAAGTGGGTTTTTGCCCTCTTCCTCCCAGTTTAGATGACGTTGTGCATAATTAGTGGTCCGTACTAAAAGAAAGGAATGTGCTATGAGTAAATTAGGAATAAGTTTGGGTAAAATCCAAAAGCAAACAAACAAAAATAATAGTAATCTAACAGTTTTAGAAAGTAACAGAAGTGTTGTTTGATGAGAAGAATTTGCCTGTTTCTAAATAAGTCCATTATTTAGAGGAACCTTGTCTGTCTTCTTGCACAAATTAGATTTATATGTTTAATTACTCATTGGACTGTTGTTTGTTTTATTTTCTATGTTATAGCACCACTGTAGAAAGTGTGGTAAGGCAATATGTGGGAAGTGCAGTTCTAAACGCTCAACCTACCCAATCATGGGATTTGAGTTCCAGGTTCGAATGTGTGATGACTGCTACACCGCTATCAAAGAGGAAGAGTAAGTACTTTTTGACCTCCATAGGAATGACAAGTCGTTCTAGTGTCAAAATGCTTTCGACATTGTACAAATAAAATGAATAAATCTTGTAGTGTTGTAGGCTATTTTCATACATTTTTTTTTCTTTCTGTTTTTCTTTTAAACATTAGTCGAATTCCCTTGGCTACATTCTATGAGGGGAAGCACAACGTCTCTTACATGGACATGGATCCAGATAGAGGCCTCATGGTCACTTGTGGAAGTGACCGTATTGTTAAGGTTATATTGTCTATATACAGACTTTGCATAAATATTAACTTACAAATATGCCCATGCACATGTTGTGTAATTGAAGGACTGCTCACCAATCATTTGTTTGATTCTGCCCACAGATCTGGGACATGTTGCAAGTGGTTGGCAGCAGTATAGCAACTGGCTTCTCTCGTTAAGCGATTGGACTTGACACACTTAAAGTAACCCCCAACTTTACCCACAGGGAAAACCCCTACCTACTTGTACCTTGACCTTACAGTTCTCGTTCTGGACCGGACTCTGTGTATTCAAGGGGAATGAAGGCAGTGGGCGTCTGTAAAAGAGTTTGTCTCTTGTAGTGATGTATATCAGCAACGGTTTGTAATTTTGGCTGGTTCTCTCTCAAATCAGACATGAACTGGAGACATTTCTTAACAATTTCTGTGTGGCGTTT
This sequence comes from Hoplias malabaricus, assembly GCF_029633855.1. NCBI lineage: Eukaryota > Metazoa > Chordata > Actinopteri > Characiformes > Erythrinidae > Hoplias > Hoplias malabaricus. The sequence continues at coordinate 21,907,806 of NC_089800.1, read as the reverse complement.
GTGGCGTTTCACACGGACTCCTATTGTTATATGCATGACAAGTGAAATTTTCTGTGTAATTACTTAAAATTTCTGTCTCTCAGTTCTCCCGCCTTTATATACGTTTACAGCTCAGGGAAAGCACAATCGCGCATAATGAAACTGCAGGGAACATTTGGCAGAAATGGTGACTTGTGAAGTCATAAGTCGATAGCCCTTGGTGTCCCAGTAGCAGAAAACAACATGGTTTTCGTGTTTCAGCAATAGGGCAATACAGTTATTAGTCGTATTGTCGTTATAATGATTTAAACTTTATTATAATACTCTTATCATGAGACATACATTTGGCCGTGTTTTAGCTCGCACAGGCACTGATGCACACACAGTTACTAGTGGTACCTTCCTTTAAACATGCACAGATGTCTCGAGCGGGTAAAATATATTAATAAATAAATATAATTTAAATAATCTTGTGTAGATTCCCCTTTAGACAGAGATGAAATAATGGATATTAGACAAAACCTCCCATATTTTTTTTATTCATCATCTATTGAGCAGCTCTAGATAAGAATCTGTTAATGCTAAATATTTACGTACCTTTATGGCTTAGTGTAATTAATGAGACGTCTTTAGAGGATTAACACTTGCACTCCATATAAGCATAACATAATTGGAAAAAAAATATATCCCAAATTGTTTATTGATTTTGTTTCAACTCTAGTATGGGGTAAATATATTATGGTGATATTCACATCATGAAATAACAGCATCACTTAAAGGTCTGAAGTTGAGAGCAAGATTTGGACAGTGGTTGGCGGAGTAGGTTTTAAGAGCTAAGAGGATAATGCTACAGTTATTTAAAGCTCTTTGTCCCTGCGTGAGCATTATTTAAACTGCGAGGAACCTTGGCTTTGAATGCATTTAACCTATGAATGTTTTGGAAAAGTCTGAAATGGCCATATGAGCTGTTTGCTGAGAGGAACCTTTTACACCGGTTAACACTATGCTTGAAAATCTCACATTTAGCCTTTATTTTAATTACATCTACACTTTCACCTTGCTTTCTGTGCATGCACTACATATGTCCTTTGTTTTACTTTGCATATATTTGCACTTGTGTGTGCATGCACAGGTACTTGCATGCGCAGTGTGTGTGTGTGTGTGTGTGTACCGGTATGAGTCTGTGTTTCCTGAGAAACCAAGGTTTAGACATTGTCACTTTTTTTTCCCATCCTTTCTAACAATGTAATATAAGTTATCTTTCACCTCCCCTTCGCTTCCCTGTGTAGTGTTACCTCATGTAACTGGATGAATGTAAGCATCATCATTCTCCTGTTCATTTTAAGAGTGGAGGAAGCTGTGTGACACTGCTTGTATTGACACTATATTTTGACTTCTTATACTGAGCATGTATGACATCACACATTCATCTGTTCAGCAGTTAGTGTCTTTCCACTAAATTATGTCATTCATAATAAATGAAGTATTAATCAAGATGAAAAAAGGGGCTAAATAATCAATGTTATTGCATTTAAATGTACTTGGATCTTGATTGATTACTGGTGTATGTTGACAAAATGTTAACCCTTAACACTCATGTCATTTGTGAAGTTTAGTCCTTAAATGAGGCCATGTAAAATACTGAGTAGATTCCACGGTGCACATAAAGGTAGTGTTTTCAGTGCAGAAACTACCATTTAACAGGGTGTTTTAAAGCAAGGTTTAAACTATGGAGGGTAAACTTTTCTAATTGTTCTTTTCTTACATTTCTTTTTGTGTGAATTGTCAGTGTGTCATAGTGTACTCTAAAAAGCTCTGTTCAACAGCTCTAACATTCCTTTGTACTATGATGAATTCATGTTGATAATACAAACACAATGACTTGAATCTCCATTTTTATTTTGCTAATTATTAGCGTAAGGAAATGTACGATTGCACTGTGACTGTATTTCATTCTGATGTTTGTTGTTTTCAGTGTCTGTCTTGTACAACAATAACACATTTCTTAATATAGGCTTTTATTAATGTCACATCAGTGTCAGTAATTACTTCCACAGCATTAAATAGATCCACAGTTAATTTATTACATTTAGAAATAGAAAAATCACTGCATGACCGCTTCCATTATCTGGGCTGAAAAGGCAGGGTCTAAAACACCAAGCTGAGAGAGAGAGAGAGAGAGAGAGAGAGGACACAAAAAACAAAGTGCACAATCTAAACAAATGGAGCACGTACAGAGAGTATCCAACACTAATGCAAAACAGCAACATTTTATTCCCTAGGAAATAAAGAACCAAAAAACATGAAGCCTGTTCCAGCGCTTAGACACACACACACACACATTTAAACAACTGTACATTCAAATGACTGCACTCATACTACATTTAAAGACATATTCTGGACTATGACTGATTAGGTATCAGCTCAGATCTAATGTTTCAATTGGGTCATCAATACAGTTTAATGACACTTATTGCTGTGCTGTTTCCTTTCACAAAGGCAAATAAAAGAAAAACTAAAGGGCCCTCTGTCATCCGAGTCTGTAAACACAAGGTGGCAAGGTGACTGAAGGCAATTATTGTTAGCTCTAGTTCTTCATCAGCTTGGTGTGTCATGGCCCTTAGGGAACATTGGAAACATGTCCAAGACACTGTCTCTATCAGAGTGCACCAGACTCGGGTGCCAGGCTGAGGACTGAGTGATTGAAAGATGCAATGACTTTGGTCAGAGCAGGTTCCCACCTGGTTGACCTGATTTGCTGCCACTGCAAGGTGAAAGTATGTGGGGTAACTGATTTGTGACCAGTCATATTTGGACCAAAGGCCATTGAGAACGGTGAGCATTTGTAGCAATCACTTCAGAGAGTAAAGCATTTATTTATTTTGGACTAGTTTACACTTTTAGGCAACAACAGTGCCAGAGGAAACAAAACATTAAATATTAATAATATTAGACATTTTAATTAAATGCATTCCCTTTATAAACATGGCAGGTGTTGGTGTATTAGTGTCTTTTGTTTCCTTAGCTAACCTGCATGTTATTTTAATGGTGTTCTGTGTGTATTCATAGGAAGTTGGGATTTATTTATTTATTTGTTTTTAAACACAGAGAACTCATTCCTTATTAATATTCATAAAATGGTGTTTTCAGTGAGGTTGGAAGCTCTTTGCTATGTCCTCCATGACACTCATGAACTTCTGATCTTCCAACTGTGAGCTGTGGGTCCAAGCCAGTGGGAGATGGGCTGCAACCACCTTCCGATCTATCACACAAACAACAAACACACAGGCATTGTGTATTAGCATAAAACAGGTTTGGAAATAAGCTAATGAGTCGATGTAAAATACTCTTACAAAAGTCCTAATGAATTTGGTCGATACAATTCCTCTGTGCTGTGTGATTATTTAGAGAATGAGAAAAAGACAAAGACATTTCTTCAAAGTTATTGACGTCATTCTACTCATCTCTGGCACCAAGCCCAGACCCCTACAGCTGCGCTGGCCTTCGCCCATCTCTCTTCACACTTTTCTTAACTTCACTAACTTGCTCACATTCTTTGACCATATTTAAATCTTTCTTTCTCTAAGACAAACAAATAATAATAAAGCCACAAGCGGCAATTTATGGGGTGTTGAATTCAAGTGTTCACTCACTTACATTGCCACAGGTGAATAAAACCAAGCACCTAGGCGTGCAGACTGCTTCTATAAACACTTGTGAAAGTATGTGTCACTCTCAGGAGCTCAGTGAATTCCAGCGTGGTACTGTGATTGGACGCCGCCTGTGCAACGCGTCCAGTAGTGAAATTTCCTCACTACTAAATATTCCACATTCAACTGTCAATGGGGTTACAACAAAGTGGAAGCAATAGGGAACCACAGCAACTCAGCCACAAAGTGACAGGACACAAAATGACAGAGAGGGGTGAGCAGATGCTGAGGTGCAGAGGTGGCAAACTTTCTGCAGTCAATGGCTACTGACTTCCAACCTTAATGTGGCCTTCAGATTCACTCAAGAGCAGTGTGTAGAGAGTTTTTTTGCAAATATGTTTAAATGGCAAAGAATGGATTTTAAATCTAAAAAGGTTCTTCTCTCTCACACACACACACACATATCTCAAAAACACATTTCTATGGCATCACTCAAAGAACGTTTTGTAGCATGTTTATTTTTAAGAGTGTTCATCACCAAGCGCAATGCAAAGAGTTGTATGCAGTGGTGTAAAAGACCGCCGCCACTGAACTCTAGAGCAGCTGAGACATGTTCTCTGCAGTGACGAATCATGCTTCTCAGCCTTGTAATCTGATGGATGAGTCTGGGTTTGGCGGTTGCCAGGAGAATGGGACTTATCTGACTGAACTGTACCAAGTTTATATTTTTGTGGGGGGTGGTGGGGGGTTATGGTGTGGAGCTGTTTTTCAGGATTTGGGCTCAGCCCCTTTGTTCAAGTAAATGGACATGGATGAGTGAGTTGGGTGTGGAAGGATTTGACTCATCTTCACAGAGCCCTGACCTCAAACCGATACAACACGTTTGGGATGAATCAGAGCGGAGCCTGCATGCCAGGTCCCCCTTATTTTCCCCTGAACTGCAAAGGTTTATTTGAACTTTAAAATAGAGTTTTCTCAAAAAAAAAAGGTTTATTCATCAATGGTCTTCTGAAGAGCAAAGCATTTATCAATAATTTGGATCTTATGATGTGCAGGTCCTAGATGCAATTGTTAGAATATGTTTCCATACCCTGGAAGAACCTGCCACTGGGCTTGGTGACAGCAGCTTCAGACACAGCGAGCCACACCACTGTGTCTGCCGCTTGCTCTGGTGTCCTCAAACGTTCCTTCATCGAGCGGTGGAAGTCTGGCATTGTATTTGCAATCACTAGCAAAATGAGAGAAAACTGTCAGAATTTTCCTTTATGGCCTGGTTGATGTGCATTTTTTGGAGCAGGCTGTTTAATGAATTTTCATCTAGACACTAAAAATGTGCTAATGTGCTATTAGATGGCCACTGACAGATCATGATTTTCCAATCACAGAAGTAGAGAGAATGGAAAGGATGAACAAGGCTATGAGGAAGTTTCTAGGGGTGCTGTGGTTTTGAAGTAGTGTGACAAGGGCAGTGTCTTCCTTGGGAGAATCTGGAGAAGCAGAAGATCACTTGGCCGGAGTTGTGGGCGATGGAAGCAAGTCATATTAAGTTTTTACTGTGAAAATTACGACATCCTTCCAACTCCACAAAATCTTGGATAGTGGGTAGACTACAGGTCCCAGAGTGCCTGGCAGTAGTTGTGTCATTGCTGCTGCTGGTGATATATTATTACGTAATGTTCACATGGAACCAGTGGCACTGAGCATGCATTAACAGTGACAGTAGGGTTAGGTACAGCCTTAGTCACCAGGGAGGCCAATGTGGATTTATGGTTGTTAAAGGGAGTGGGCAGTAGGGCAGTAAAGCGAGGTTAGAGGTGGGTGGGCCTGGGACGCCAAACTTTACTGTTGAGCCTTCCAGGGGTGTCGTGGACTTAATTCAGGAAAAACACTGACATGGGTAGGAGCCTAACTGATGACTCCTAGTGATGCAGTGGCTGAGTTGGGTACACAAGGGCAGGCCCAGTGAGAAAGCTTCAGTGTTACGGTTAGCTGTTTGCGGACTGAGGACTTAAATGGCCAAAGGTAGATGATCACAGGAATGTTGTGGTTGCAGGTAGGAAGAAAGTGGGGTTAGAGCCCTATGTGAAGCTCTAATTAAATTGGCAGAGGATTTTATCCTGTGTATGATTACTAGAACGGAGCCTATATTTTTTACATTGTCCTCTAATGCTATGGATTTAATTAAAGATGTGAAAAGTGTGTGAGAGGGTAAAATTACTTGGTGTGTCTACCCAGCCAGGATGCATGACTGAGAAGTGGATGCTTGGGTGAGCTTTAGCAAACTGTTCTGTCATGACCACCTGCTGCCTCTAAAACACAATCAATACCAAATTAACCTTCTGTAAAACACAAAGCATATCATTTTAAAAGCATATAATTTATAACTTGGCACATAACGTTAAATACTGATATGTAGTATACACAGGTGCATTTACATTCAGTAAAGGAAATTACATACATCAAGCCTTATTTATAGCTCATGAAAATCAGTAAAAATAGTCCAACTGCCCCCGTGTCCGCGTGGGTTTCCTCCGGGTGCTCCGGTTTCCTCCCACAGTCCAAAAACACACGTTGCAGGTGGATTGGTGACTCGAAAGTGTCCGTAGGTGTGAGTGAATGTCTGTGTTGCCCTGTGAAGGACTGGCGTCCCCTCCAGGGTGTATTCCCGCCTTGCGCCCGATGATTCCAGGTAGGCTCTGGACCCCCCGCGACCCTAAAATTGGATAAGCGGTTACAGATAATGGATGGATGGATAGTCCAACTGCATAAAAACCCTGTATCTCTCGTGATTTCAATTGTCCAAAGTCTTTTTCTCGAATTAAAGTTAATTCTGCATTTCATTTGGAAATGAAGGTCCTAGAGCCTGGGGGAAGTGTGGAGGGACAGACTCCAGTGTGACGTTCCTGCACTCTGTGTTGGTTTGAGGCACCATGTCATCTGTTGGAATTGATTCCGTGTTTTTTTATCAGGTCAAGGGTCAACCCAGCCATATAATTCCCATCTCCTTTTCCAGCAGGATTTAGCACCTGCTCACGGTGCCAGAACTACTACCAAATATTTTGCTCACCATTATATTAACGTGCTTGACTGACCAACTATGTCCACTGTCAAAGGAAAGGCTTCAATAACATCTCAGCTGTGTCACAAGCTTCTTACCTCCATTCCACACCACACTGTTACAGTAATTCATGGTCATTTATGTGGAGTGTATAAATTAAAATTCATGTCAGAAGTTCGATATTTCTGTATTGGACACACTTTCCTGTTTGACCAAGAAATATTCTAATAATAATAATAATAACAAAAAAAAAAAAAAAAAAAAAAAAAAAAAAAAAAGATTTTTGATTTTTCATGTGCTATAAACTGCTGATCAAAATACTTCTCTTCAAATACGTCTCTTTACATGTCATTAAAATATGGTCGCTGTCCAGTGAAAAACGTGTTTCTCCAAAAACCCAAACTTTACAAAAAGAAAAAACTTTATAACTTTCAATGGAAGTGAATGTAAAAAAAATTTGATTCCAAGAAATTTTGGAGCATTTCTTTTTGTCTGTTCATCGTGAACTTTTTACACAATGTGAAGAAGCACTGCTGTGTTTAAATGCTGTAGTGCACTTAATATACAAAATGGAGATACAAGGTTTTCATTTGACATCGACAAAAAGATAATTTACTTTTTGAAATAAATTTTGATAAATGACATTTAAAAAAAAACAAAAAAAACCTTTATTTAGGATATTTTAAATATTGATGCACCTGTATATTGGCTTACATTTCCTAATGTAACATCCTATATTTATTTGCATACCTTGTTTTGGGCATACACCATGGTGCCATCATATCTCCCTCTCTGGGACTGAAGGTTTCCTGCACGTAGTTTTTGTACTAGCATCCCCCCTGATGTCACTGTGATCTGAGAGTCAGAGAAATATATTGTCCTTATATTGAGTGTGGTCTGAGAAACCGAGAGGATCAAAGTAATTGTTACAAGGTTTATGTCACCTGCTTGTAAATTTTTTACTATTTTATTTTCACATTATCGCTATCTTCGGACATCAATGTTCAGACTGTGTATTTTATGCCGTTTTCCTCTTTACATCTTCACAACCACACACATTTCCGTATTTTTCTATTTTGTCTGATCTTTTCTCATTTGAATGTTAAATTAAAAGCAGTTTAATGAATCACATACTCACCACTCTGGGGTCAGGGCTCTTCTCCAGCAGTGGAATGAGACTCTTAATGAGGATGTACATGGCTAAGAGAACACAAAGACAGGGGTGAGCTCACAGTAGGGAATAGTTTCACAGAGAACAATTTTTTTATAGTTACGTTTTAACGTTTGAGAGACGTGAAACCAAGTTAAAATTTGTAGAGCAAATTGACATTTATCAAAAAAACATTTTTATTTATGAGAGTGTAAATACTACACCATACATAAATAAAAAAATAATAATAAACCACCATATCCATGTGTTATTATATCATTTAAAAAATATTTTATTTTGCATGCAGCAGGCCCTGCTCTTAGGATAAACAAAGTCTCTCCTGGAAATTAAGCAGCATGTTGCATTTGATTGTTATCAAGTCAAATTTTATATCTTTTGTGTAAACTTGAGAGTAGATAAGAAGCTCTTAAAACATGGCCCTTTTCACCCTCTTCCTTACCGAGAGAGTTGACGGCAAAACTCTTCTCCAAGCCCTCTGCATTCACCTCTCTCTTGGTCATCATACAGCCTGCGTTATTGATCTACAACACCACAGTGAAATCCATCAAATCTGCACATTGGTCACATCTGTTATTACTTGTGAAGCAATGTGGTCCAGCTGATATCTCACCAGAACACTGAGTGTTTTATATTTCTTCTTGAAGGCCTCAGCGAACTCCCACACTTTCTTGGTCTCAGACAAGTCCAGTATGTGCACGTAGATTTCCTGAAGTCACACACGCAAGCAACATGACAGCGTTTAGCACTGTTCAGGGGTGCATCAAACAAAAGGAATAAGTGACGTCTGTTAGCATACATGGTTTGAAAATGAACCAGCGGGTGTTCACTTTGCCCATTTATACACACACTAACACAGTTGAGAGAATGGGAGAATGCACAGTGAGTGTTGTATACATTATATATACACACTATAATTATCTCAGTACACATGAGCATAACAGCAGACCTGTGATGGTACAGGGACCCCTGTGTGAGCCTTGGTTCATCAAAAGGTGTCTTCCTCGGCTCTAAGGGTGTTTTTCACCTACCATGGTTGCCCCTGGCCTCGCTCACCTGGGGGTTTTACATTTCTTGGTGGTCATAATATAAATGGTGGCCATAAACAGGGCGCAGCCATGGCCTGCTGGGTAGGGAACTGGGCGTGTAACTGGGAACAGGTCATGACTGAAGTGCCCTTAAGCAAGGCACCTAACCCCTGACTGCTCCCGGGGCGCCGTGGCTAGGGGCTGCCCACTGCTCCAGGCACGGCTTACTGCCCCCTAGTGTTCACTAGTGTGTGTGAATGTGTGTTTAAATGCACAAATTGTGTTATTTGCAGAGACCTAATTCCAGCACAGTGGCCAATAACGTGATTCTAATTCTAATATTTTTGGAATGAGGGTTGTATATTTTCTTGTTAATAATACTGCATTCTTCCTTAAAGATCCCATTCTGAGACATGGTGGTACATGTAGAGGTCTAAAGGTGTAATCTTACTTTGTTTCCAGACTCCTTGACTATTTCAGCTCTGGCTTCCTCTGCCTTGTCCTTGTTTCTGCAGACCATGTGGATCAAACCACCTGGGGAGGGGGGGCAAACGGTTTAAATAAATAAATACATTCAGTAACAAAACAAAACAAATAGGCTACAGACTGACAGACAGTAACACCACCTCTCACCCAGGTGAATCTTATAAAAGGTTTTATATGTCACTAATTTTCTTACCAAATAAACACTTGAGTACCTTTTTTTGCAATGGCCAAAGCTGTGGATTTGCCAATGCCACTATTAGCTCCTGTGATCATGAAGGATCGGCCTGCCACAGACACTTCTATATCTTTCTCAGAAAAGCTCTTAGATGCTACATTAAATCCTCCCCTGAAACACAAACATTGAAATATCAGTTTATACAGCAGCGTCTCATAAGATTATGCTCAGAAATATGAACGCTTGATAAGTTCTCTTATTATCAGAAATCTACTTATTACAGCATCTTACTTTGTGAAATACTTTATATTTTCATACATTTAATACTTAATCGCGCTGCTCCATTAAAACAGAGGTAATGTGTCTACTTTGCATGGTTTGGAGAAATCAATTTGACTATTTTAGGGGGTTTAAGTCTTTATGAGACTTCCTCAAATGTCTTACACATCACCACCTACCCGAGTGATACCTTCTAGTGACAGTCCATAAAAGCACTTGTTATTGCTCAATGAGCAGGAGCCTGTGTTTTTCTGCTTTCCAGCTGATCTGTGGTAGTCACCGGCCGACTCCATCACCCCACCCCCTCATTTCACAGGATCAATGAGCAGCTTTGTACATGCAAGGCAGGAGCTACTCAGTGGAGGATAAAGGGCACAAGGCGGCACTGGGAGACGCAAGCTCCGCTACATAAATGCCAGCACTGTTCCAAGAATTGTGCAGAATGTAATGAGACAGTGTGGGGTTGTGGGGAGCTGTATCAGTGGCACAGATAGTAAAATGCAAACAAAAGAAAGATTTGGACAGAGGGATAACAATGCAATCACTATGAGCAAGCCGTGAAAGTAATGGAGAAAATAGAAGGACTACAGGAAGACGAGGTAAAAACAATATAAAATAGATTGGTTAAAAAAGAAAATATAATAAATCAAAGGTCTACTTTAGAGCTTTACTTCACATACTTACGGTTTAAAATAAGCCAGGCATATCCCATATTCTTCAAGTTGGTCAAGCCATCATCTGAGGTGCTTCTCTATGATCACACTCCGGGTATTGTCCTGCTACTAAAACTCTTTTTAAATTCACTTTTGTTGATAAACAGCTGTCTGGTTTTAATGGGCAAATATTATACTCCGTATTCACAGGTTAACCACACCTTCTGGTGTCTTGATGAAACATATTTAATATAGTCTTTCAAAATACCACAAGGATCAAACACAGCAGCAGTCTCTTTAGCATAAGCGCGCAGGTATGAGGAGTGAATGAGCAGAAGCTCTGTTTTTCACACATTTTTCTTCTCTCTTCTCCATTCTTGCCATTTATCCTCAATACACAAATTTCTCCAAAATTTCTTGTTTGTTTTGCTCTTTTTATCCTCGTCTGTGTCCTCTCAGATCAACATGGGTCCAGCACAGTGACATTCAGGGACAGTCTTAAAATGTTTGCACTTTTTTTCTATAATATGTCCATTTAAAGAAGTACAAATGTCACTGGGAACTTAAGTAAATGATTTAAAAATGGCAGAAATATCCCTACAGAATCTGGCCAAAGTTGTCATGGGGAAACTGTTTACAGCTACAGCTTTCAGTATTTGATTGATGTTATTTTAAAAGACTGGCTGTAGAGCATGGCTGGACTAGTGGAGACCTTAAATGTGCAGATTGACTTCATGGCACGTCATCGTCAACATTTATATTAGCTGCAGAATTGCTGTGACGTCCTCTTTTAGTTTAAAGCAACAGTGGTTTGAAGGGAGTCTGAATTATATTTCTAAAAAGATTTGACCTAAAACATCAGATTTTTTACACAAATCCTAAAATTTTAATAAAACAAAACTAAAAAAAACACTTAAATATATTAATTACCAAATATAAAAAAAAAATTTAATTTGTCACACATCTCCATGGTTTTTGGGTCATGAATTGGCTATTCAAAGGTGTCCAGAGTGTGTTTTCTCTCTCTCTCTCTCTATGTGCAGCTGATACTGTGCTCTGCTTGGGAGGGACGAATAAAGACCCGCGCTGTGTCTGAAACTGTGCCCTATTCACTACATAATGCACTGTTTTGGGGATCCACCATTTTGTAGCAGTGTCCGAAAACAGTGGACAATTTTCAGTGCACTCAAAGAATCCCACAATGCACTGCAAAGAGTAATGTACAACCCATGTACACTAACAGATATCAGATTACCCATAATCCACTGCGGTAACTGCGTTATCACCAGGTAACAGATAACATTCTAAATGGGCGATGTAGGGCAGGGGTCACCCATCTTGTCCACAAAGGGCCAGTGTGGCGGCAGGTTTTCATTCCGACCAAAGAGGAGCACACCCTGTAGGAGGAGAGTAGTTGATTAAACAAGTAGAATCAAGTGTGCTCTGTTTAAGAGGAATGAAAACCTGCAGCCACTCAGGCCCTTTGTGGATAAGAATGGTGACCCGTGCTGTAGGGGGTGTAGCCCATTTCCGTTAAAGGGACTGTGGCGTTTGTTAGGAAGGTAGGTTATTGTATTTATTTTCTTTTGGGTTAGGTAAGTTTATATATATTTGGGTGGAAATGTATTGTGTTTATTCTGGGCGTAGACCACCTTAAAGAAAGCATCCTGAGATTTATTGTCTTTTGACTTTGGGGTTGTTCTGCTTGGACTAGTGGGACTGAAGAGAGAAGAATTGGGAAGATATTCCTTTATGTTGCAGCCCACCTAGACAGGCTGTAACACAGGTTTGAGGATATAAGAGAATGTGTGATATCACTTGCAGAACCAGAAGATCACACAGGAATCCAGAATAACTTCTAAGCAACTAACACCTCCCTCTTATTGCCCAATATTCACATTTAGGAGATTTAGGACCATCAGGAGAGCCCTAAATAAAAATGGTTTGCATGAGGGGACTGCAGGAGGAAGCCACTGCTCACGAATTGCTGCCCATCTGCTGTTGGGTAAAATTCAAGTGGACAATCCAGGAAGCTACTGGATTGTAAATATTCTGTCAATAGATCTGAGCAAATCAATCATTTTTAGTCAGAAGGGATTAACACCAGAAATCAAAAGGAAAGATTCACACATTTTTTGTGTCTCAGATTTATATTTTGGATCATATTCCTCAATAAATCTATTGCAGAGTATAAGCACTTCTAATGTTTTAGGTGATATTTATGCATATATATTCATAAATCTAGTAAATGTCTGTATCCGCTTATTCAGTGCAGTGAGCTGAGGGTTTGGAGCCAGTCCATCACAGGGGATCACACTCTCTCAAATATATACACATCGTTTTTGGACGATGAGAGGACACTGAGGAACCTGGAGGAAACCCTCACAGACACAGGGCAAACACTCCTCCCAGAAAATTCAAAAAGGTTCACACACTAACCCTAACAACCACTATTTGGGCTGCCTTCATAACATCTGGAAATAATATATATGTTTTATACATTAGAATTTTTAAATTGAGGTTTGAGACCCCCATCCAAAGTTTGATCCAGTAATGGATTTCCAATTTCAAAAAAAAAAACAAAAAAACAGGTGTACATCAACCTTTGTATTGAAGACGGCTCTTTGCTACAGATCATTAATAATTTAATTTGTATATAATGAGTACAATGGTATGCAATAATTCAGACTAAACAAATTAGTACAATAATAATAATAATAATCTAAAAAGTAGGACAAAAACAGCAGATTTTGAAGGTAAAATTTAAAATGTATAGCAGAATTAAACGTGCTTCCCCTGTAAAGGTTGGCACATTATTTATTGCAATAGGAATTTTAACATAAATAAAACAAATTAAACATATCTTTTTAAATGAATGAGCAATACATTTTATTATTTATTATTGAATAAATAATGCGTCTTCAAATTAGTAACATTATTAGTATTTGATTTAATCCAAAACCGTTAAAATGACGCGCTGCATCGTTAGGAGTGACATGGTTTCGGCTCTTACTTGGTAAATTCGGTGAGTCCTTTGAGGAACCATGCTGAGTTCCGGTACAGAGACATGGTCACCAATTACCCGCTTTTCCTCTGCCCTGGTCACCCGCTGTCACAGTTGGTACCCGCTGCTCTTTTAAAGGGCCCCAAGGTCACATGACCGCCCGGAGCTACACCTCTCACACCATCGACAGCCATACTGCTCAGCTGCCCTCTAGTGGTAGATTAAGTGGTCCGCCCAGAAAACCCTCCGTCACCAGCCGCGGTCCGCCGTCTCCTTGCTCTCAGGAAAGGTCTGAGTTGGTCTGATCTTCTCAGTCAGTGATTGGTTGAATGGAGTTCAATTGGATTGGCTTTCATGACCGGCAGGTGGCGCTCATGCGCTGCAGTAGATTCTCCTGCAGGTAAAACAGCTTTTTCTTTTCAGTTTCATTTTTTTACAGTAAATTCTCAGGTAAAAGACCAGATTTTGTTGTCTTTGAAAATGAAACATACAGCCCTCTTTGAATCAAAAACCAATTAGAACGATCACCATTATGTGTATATTTTACTACATGTTTCTGATAATGTGTACTATGCCTATTTTCTTGTCAAAATAAAACTAAAAATCGATTTCCTGAGGGAATCCCGCCCTCTGGTGGCCAAATGTAGACTTCTCTGTTCCACTACTTCCTCGCAACGTCCCTGTGATCATTCTCCCACCCTGTCTCTTGTAAACATGATAAATCTGCCCTGTTCCACAAGACCAGGACTTACCTCAGAGATTTCAAAAGACGAGGCCACGGTTCGTTTTTGTTGGAGGCTGAGTTCTGTGTTGAAGAATAAAGTGACCATGCTGTTATCAGTAAAATGTACAAAAGCCAGCATCTCTCGTGGCATGATGTGTCTGAGCCCATAGCGAGGCTGACTTACACATGTGTGAAGGCAGTGCTGATGTTGAGGTCCATATTGGGATTTAAGAGAAATATATGCAGCCATCAAGGCCCTGGGAGAAGGTCAGAGTGGGGGCTGTGACTGATCTGAGGACAGTTCTGTGATTCAAAACAACCACTGTTCAGAAGCTGGAATATTGCATTAAAAATAAAAACGGTCCAAAATTTGATTTGTAAAATGTTTACTCCCACTTCCTAAATTACTATAAAATGTAATTTAAAAGAGAGGTGATACAACCCCGTGGTAAACATCTGTCCCAACGTTTTAGTGTGTTATCAGCATCAGATTCAGTATGTGTTTATTTTCACACATTTACAGGACTTTATTGAAAATGTTATTTATTTCTGTACTTTGTCAATTAAAGGAAGTTTTAAGAGATTTAACAGATCACTGGTTCTGTTTTTATTCTATTACCTCAACCATAGGGTGGACAGATCCGAGATGCAGAAAAAGAGGGGGGAGGGGTGAAGTGATGAGCTCTCGCCCTTCGCTGCCGTTGTATGTTTAGCTGAACCTATGTGTACTTTTAGGTCCTTCACACCTTTACTTACTACACAAAACATGGAAATTTATTTTTTTAATTCAGCCGAGAACTTACGTTTACCTTTCGTCATAGCTGCTCGAGATGAGGGTGGGTACAGGAGCTTTGCCTGAAGTAAACAAGGACTACTGACGTGCAGACTGACCAATTAAATGTTTACAGAGAAGGTTATCGACCAATAACGGTAGCTCTACAGTCAGACCGTCCAATCAGAAGATTTTAGGCTACTTCACCACGCCCCCTTCTCACTCAAGCAAACCAATCGGAGTAGGGGAGGGCGGGACTAGTTTGTGAACGAAACGCTTCTCGAAATTCTATGTAAACTCTAGAAAAAAATAAATAAAAAATTCCGTTTTTTTTAAGTGTAAAAAAGAGGACATGTCCGGGTAAAAGAGGACGTCTGGTCACTGTACTCAACCATAAACAAGGTCTGTAAATAAAACACTAAAGCTTTAAAAGAACAACACAGTCACAAACAGGAGAAATGAAAGCACAATAAATAGACTCTTGACTAACTTCACCAGGGAAGCACTGGGTCTTACAAAGAGTACTTTTTAATACACTTTATTTCAAGGCTATTCTCTTAAATGTGGATGATGACAGTAGTTTTTATACAGTGGCACATTTCAGACAATATTCATTTATTAATTTGCAAACAGCTCCTCTACAAGGAAACCTCCCTGAGACCAAGGAGACGGCGGAACACTGTTGACCCACTGAGGGCAAAGTTGGAGGTCCACTAGTGTCTTACACAGAGTTTTCTGGGCGGACCGCTACTGATTAAACAGAATTTTAGACAAAATGCCACATTTTAGCACTTTTCCATTCACAGCCCAATTTACATTTTATTCTTTCACTAGGTTCTTTTTGTTATTCTCTATTAATAATATTAGTAAATAATTCTAATCCAGCACAGTGTCAACATTTAATAATAATTTTTATATCAGGCTTATACTCATTATTCTATCTCTCATAGCTGCTGGTAATATTTGTATTAGTTTGTTTTCCAGAATAAAAGTCTCTGTGAATGTAAAATCTGTTTGAGGAGATTTTAAATGAGTTCTATCCTGTACAGGACAGTAATCTGAGTGGTCCGATGGTGGACCAGCAGTGGTCTACAGTCAGTGGTGTGACAGTCTCAAACATTCCTCTCTGAGATCGGACTCGGAGTCACTGAAGCAAGGCCTTTACTTTAAAGTAAACGATATCTTGGGATGATTAGAGTTATTCTGTGAATTTGAGAGACTCAGGGAGGTCATTTTTAAAGAAACAGGTTTGTGCTGGACACTTATGAATAAATAAATAAAACATGACCGTTCTCTTTGAGCAAAATTAAAAACATTCATTTCAAAGAACGAGTTTACATTTTGTGTTCGTTTCAGATCGCAGCTAAAGCCAGAGAGCTCGCCGCGTCCAGACGCTGGGTTTAAACAGACGAACTGGCTTCTAGTTCTGCACCGACACAGTGCTCTGTGGGTTCAGAACCACGGGCAGCTGTGAGGCTTCCCTTGGAGCGCCACTCCAGTCCCTCCTCAGCGCCGCTGTCCGACTCCTCCTCGATAGTGAAGCGCGCGTCTCCGGACGAGCACAGGGAACTCACGCTGCTCTGTTCAACTGAGCACAGCGCGCACGCTAAAGGCACGAGGACCCGAGACTCCAGCGGAATGCCCACGTTCCACCCGTTAAACGTTAACGGCAGTGGCGTCGGGAAGTGAGGCAGAGGCAGGCTGTGCTTCTTCTGTCCAGCGCCCCATTCCCGCTGCTCCTTCTCGTGCAGCATGCGCCTGAACAAGTTCGTCCTCCTCTTCTCGCGCCGTTTGGAGCGCAGATACCCGAGCATGATCCCGATTAGGAAGACGCCGTAGAAGGACATGACAATGAGGATGTAGAGGTATGCGTTCCCCTCATTGCCACCCGAAAGAGATGAGCCCGTGAGCCTGTGGAGGGAGAGCGAGTGCAGCGCAGTGCCGTTGCTGGCGCATGGAGACATGGTGATGTACAGCAGGGCGTTGCTGGATGGAGGAAAAGACAACATTTTCATTTACGTTTCAACATTTCAACAAATGTCCATTAATTTATGTGTGAGTCCGGGGCCTTTGGCCAACACTGCGCACAAGGCAAGAACACACCCCAACACTCGCTCATCTACTGTGCGTTAAACCTTTGAAACTAATTCACAAACATGTTAAAGTTTCAGTAGGTCACTTACACAGTGATAATCCCACACACCGGTTTCACGTTTCCACCACTTCTCACTCCTCTGCTCCCTGTCTTCTCCCGGGAAGAGTCAGGATGGAGGCACTGGGTTTAAATAGCAACCGAGACTGTAGGGATCACGTGACTCTTCGCTGTGTGACGAGGTGCAGGGGGTTGGACTGAGTTACCGTTGAGTATTGACGTGTGCTACATGTCTGAGTGATCATCATCATCATCATTATCATCATCATCATCATCACACGCGCTCTGTGGTGGACCCTCAGTGGAACATGTACTGCACCTTTTAATCAGTGGAACAGAACTGTACCTTATTCTTTATTAACTGTGGATGTTAAAGTTATGTTGATGTCATTCGCCCCGTTTCATCTCCAGGACTTTTATTGTGTTCTTTTATTCTCCACAGTTGTATAATGAAAGATCACAGAGATCCCCCTCTCCTTCTGGAGAAGAGAATGTAATGAACCTTTAGGGAACACAACTGGAATCTAACACCACTGCTGTACCTTTAAAGATACACTACACTGTTCCTACACTGAACCTTTACAGCACCTTTTCTCTGAGAGTGTAGGCGGGACAGTGTATTTGTTTGATTGCACATCATGAGCTGGTGAGAATGATGTTTTACAGCGAAAAAAAACATAAAGTTGTATTCATAAAAATATATACGAATGTATGTTGAAAACATAATACACTTTAAAATTACTTGTAAACAACAGTGCAATCTTTTAAGAGCATTATGGCTATATTTAAAAAATTTGTAAATGCTTTGTAAAAACAATTGTGACAGAGCGGTGCAACAGGGCGTGTTACTGTCAGGCAGCTCCTGGGCTTGTGGGTTTGTGCCCTGTCTTAGGTGACTGTCCATGTTCTCTCTGTGTCTGTGTGGGTTTCCTCCAGGTGTTTTCTGGTTTCCTCCCATCCTTGTCCAGAGGTGTGTGTGTGGTGCCCTGTGGTGGAATGGCGCCCCATCCTGTGTGTGTTTCTTGCTTGTGCCAGGTGATTCCAGGTAGGTTCCTGACCCACCACGACCCTTAAATGATGAGCAGTTCCAGACAATGGATGAATGAATGGAAAACAAACCGTTGGTAACTTGCTTCACATCCCTCAGATTCTCAGGACACTCAGTTTTTAGAGCCAAAAGCAGATAGACCCGGATATTTAATCACATACAGGTACAAATGCTTTTAATCCCTGAAAGGTCCTGTAAGTGATATTTACACTGTTTTACTTCTTATTACTTTTCACTTATTATTTTCCGTTTCAGCTGTGGAGACAGTTTACAAAATATGGGAATTTTAATGAGTTTTTAAAAAAATGCTTGTGATGACTATATCATTTTCTATGATATTGTCATTGATCAGGTCTGCAGTAGCAGCAGCACAAAGGCACATCAAGCATTATATTCATTCATTCATTATTTGTAACCCTTATCCAGTTCACGGCGGTGGGTCCAGAGCCTACCTGGAATCATTGGGCGCAAGGCATGAATACACACTGGAGGGGGCGCCAGTCCTTCACAGGGCAACACACACTCACACTCACTCACACCTATGGACACATTTGAGTTGCCAATCCACCTACCAAAGTGTGTTTTTGGAGCGTGGGAGGAAACCGGAGTACCCGGAGGAAACCCACGCAGACACAGGGAGAACACACCACACTCCTCACAGACAGTCACCTCGGACCCTGCAGCTGTGACAGAGACACGACCTGCTGGGCCACAGTGGCGCCTACATCAAGCAGAATAATAATAAATAAATAAATAAATATTCAGGTTCAAGAGCTACAGTCTATAAAATGCATGTAGCTACATTAATAAAAGAAGTACAGTATTTTATATGACTCCCAAATTATAACATTATAGTCCTTCGAGGAAGTCCAACAGCTGTTTTTAGACTGAATATTTCTAGTTTCTCAGCAGATTGATCAAAAGAGTCAGCCCATGTCAGAATGTAGTGTCAAAATGGACAAAATGATCAAATTGCAGTGTTATTAATTACATAAATTTAATTGATTTTTTATTTAAATTCATATTCACTCATTTATTTAACCATAATAGAGTACATTTCAAGTTATTGCATATTACAAATACACAAAGCTGTATACAGATGAGGCACTGATTCCTAAGGCAACAGAGCCAGAGCGTGTGGTCAGTAATAACAATAATATAATAATAATAAATATTATTATTAGTAATAGTAGTAATATTGGGCAACATACTGGTGCTGCAGTGAGTGCCACACAGCTCCAGGGCCTTGTGCTCCTGTATTTAATCCCTGCTCTCTATAAGGAGTGTGATGTGCTCTCCCTATGATTATCTACATTTCCTTCGGGGACGCTGGCTTCCTCCCACAGTCCAAAAACTTATGCTTGTATGTTGATTGGCTGTGTGAAACCCGTGTGTGTGTGAGATGCATTGTGATGGACTGGTGCCCCATGTTTCCGCCTTGTGCCCAACGATTCTGGGTAGGCTTTGGTACTGATCATGAAGATCTGGTCACAGCAAATAAATGAAATATTACTAATACTGACAACAAAATAACAGGATCCATTCATTCATTTTCTGTAACCTGCACATCCTGCTTAGTGCTGCAGTTCTGTCTGGAGCCTTCCCAGAATCTGTGCCGAGTGCCAGTCCATCACAGGTGTGTGGACATGTTGTGTACAAATATGCTTTTGGACCTAAGCAGTTCATGAGGTGAGCATTTCAAATGACTACAATCTGGTTAAAATAATGAATTCATTCAAGTAATAATAAGGCATACCATTGGTGCCTGGATATAAAGTGAGATCCTGGGAAAAAACATAACATCAAATGTCCACCACAAAAAAAAAAGAAGCCTTTGATGATGAATAATTATAGAACAAACTAGTGAATCATGCCAGAACACAACAGACACAAAGATGGCAATCTGTGATATGTTAATTATTGTAAACATTCATTTAACTGAGGTCATTACAAAGAAAAAATCTACAATCTTTACTAACTATACTTTTTATTTTGTAAATATGAACAAATTTTGAATTTGATGCCTACAACTCACACCAACAAGTAAGAACTGTGGCATGCTTTAACCACAGTGTTACATTCATACTATTATCATTTTAATTAAACTTTTTACATGTTAAGATTTTTATTGAAATTGTTGAAATTTTGCAAGTGGAAAGTTTACTAATTTTGGCTTGATCTTGATACCTCTCCCTTTCATGAAGAACCATAGAGAGAAGGCACACATTCTTGTAAAGCACACACACTCTGTGTCTATTATGCCACACTGTTATAATAATGCAGAACAATGCCTGCTACTGTCTCTCTGAATAAACCATGGAATTCACAAGAAAAGACAATGTTTCTCTCTAAAATATGATATATGACTCCACATCAATGGTACCTTCACAAATATTAAAAATCAGCGCAGAGCATTCAGTGTCCAACTGAAACATGGACTCATCTGACAACAGCACAGAACTTGGCAGAGAACTTGCTACTGTTTTTACACAGATCTGAAGTATACTTTTCTTATTGCAGACTTTGATGTTGCATTAATTGATGCAGTGACAGCAGGATGGTTTCTCATTCAGAGCTATCTGAAGGCTTGAAGGTCACACATATTCAGCAGTGGCATTTGGCCTTGTCTAATGCTAATTAAGATTGCTCCAAATGGTAATGTACAGCAGACAATTAAAGACTTAAATTCTGCGCAATCATGCACTGAAAAATGTTCTTTGGCACAAAACGGTGCACCATGCCACATCTTTACTTAATTCAACTTTTCATTTTGAATTAAAAAAAAATGTAAGTCATATGTTCTATACACTTTTCATTCTTATTTTATGAATGTGCTGCAAGCATCAAATTCAAAATTGGTTTATACGTATGAAGTGCAATCAATTTGTTGCACATTTGGACGGGCTGCACTTGCATCAAATTTATTGTTTTTCTTTTTAAGTGTTTTTAAATATTGCTAAAAAAATTGTTCCTTTCAAAGTAAAGCATTCTAAGGACAATCATTAAAAAATTACTCAGACTCATAAAAGTTAAGGATCTTTGTGTCAGTCCATGGATTTTACCACAAACTATTGTTTTAATATTTGTGATTTTTTAAAACCTTATTTCCTGAACAGTTATTATGCATTCTTTACACATAAAGTATACACTATATATTCATTCTACAGTGTATGTAGAATTAAATAGATTTTGCAAACAAACTAAAGCACTTCATAAACAATAACAGAATCTGTTTGAGTGCTCTTGTAACACTCTATAATTATGTAGATACAAACATGCCATTTATAGTTACTAACATGTCTGTTTGTGTCAGTCAGATGTGTTGTAAATAATGAGGGTTCACAGAAAACTGGCCAGACATTTCTGATTGAGGTTGGGACATCATAATAGTAAAACATACGCTCCATTTGCAAACACCATGGCCGTTCTTTTTGGTCAGATCTAGATTTGGTTAGATCTGACTTACTTGCTACCATACAGCCTCTCAATTTCTTGCTGATAGTATGTTCTGATCTCTTTGCGTTTGAGTTTGAAAGAATCAGTTACAAGGCCCATCTCTGGAGTCCACGGCTCTGCGATCAAACGGACCTTTTGTGGGATTTCAAATCTCTCCAGCTGTCCTGTTTAAAGAAAAGGCAAAGGGAAACGGTGAAACAGATAATTGCCAATGAATAAAGAGATAAATAAATGTTGAATAAATAAAGTACGTATGATAAAAATAAAAAAACAATAAAATGTATAATTCTCTAGAGATAAAGTAAAAAAAAAAAAGTCTAGAAATTCCAAAATAGTCAGCAAAAACACAAAGTTTATTCAAGAAGTTGACAAAGCAGTGAAAAAGCCCCAGTAAAATATAGCCTTTAATTTTATCTTAAAAAATTTACTTAATTTTCTCAGCAATTCCAAAGCCACCCGCCTGGATGGTTGAGGGCAAGCACATACTTCCTCTGAGACGTGAAGCCGAGTCCTTCTTTTCAAATTGCTGCTGACACAACATATGTCTCATCGTGCTTGCAGGAGGGCACTAACTTCCCTGATTTTTTATGCTGAAAGTGAGGGGAGAAGGAGGTCACCCTACCCACCCACATGGTGAGGCCATTAGTGCTCCCTAATGTTGTCTCAAATGGCAGAGGAACCAAAAGGGTCAAGTCATAATCTCCTTATGATTCTGCCAATGCTTAGACCACATTTACAACAATGCTCACTCTGATATGATCATCAGATTCTTGGGAAGTAAATATAGTACAGGGGCTGCATAACATGAAATGCTTTCCCTGTACAGAATGACAAAAATATCTTTGTTTACCTGCCAATGCCGCGTCAGTAATGACCTTAAGCACCTCTTTCTCCATTACTGGGTTATTACACATATCCATCCACGTGCCACTTATGCCGTGTTTCTCCGCTAGTGCTAAGAGCTGTTTCTGATTAGGCACCACAAAGCCAATTACATATGACTCCTCACTGTGGTGACAGAAGGGACAGACAAAAAAAACACATTATGTGCAAAACGCTTAAATGTTTTCATAACAAAACAGGCAATTTCTTCAAAAAATATGTGTAAATTAAGTACATAATTGTGCAGTGTCAGTATTTGTAAAAGTAGGTGGAGGAATCTCAGCCACACCATTGATGATGAAGGTGTTCTCTGGAGTGATGTATTACTCAAGTGTTTTGTATCATCTAGTTAACAAACTACTATTTTATTTCTTTATTATTTACCATAAAATTAAGTGAGTTCCAAGTTAAACAACTGCAAAAGGACAAAGAATATTCAGTAGCCTTTTCTGCATTAGTGTTATTGAGTATGTTCTTTCAATCATTTCTGGGGCACCTTTGTGTCGCTGGGGTCTTACCTGTTGGCATAGGCACAGATGTTATCAACAAGAGGACAGTTTTTCAAAATGGCCTCCACTTTTCCCAGAGACACATACTCCCCGGCCTGAAGCTTCACCAGATCTTTTTTCCGGTCTGCATAAATAGGAATAAACAAATGTACTCCTTAGTATTAAGCATATATATATTATATTATGTTATATATGTTATATTTCTCAAATCAGTAACAGTTATATACCAAAATATAACCAGTGTTTTGCAGTTAATCTGTTTTCTATTACTCTGTTAATAGTTTACCACCACTGTTTTCAGAAAATACTCCTAAGTACCTAAGTACGCCTAATTCCATGCAGCTACTTTAGTTTCTTATGCAGCGCCATCTGAGGGCTAAAAGGTCACCAACATTCAGTAGTGATGTCTAACCTTGCACTCGTCAAACTGAGATTTTCTGAATGTTCTCAAAATAAATAACAGTATCTAGGGGAAATGCTGCAAAATCTAAATCTTTTGTGTTCCTGCTTTGAGAATTGTTCTTTTTTCAAAGTTTTGGTCAAATTCCTCTCAACGTGTGACAAAAAAGTGCTGAGCCATGATCCCACTTTGCTCACAATCTTTTTCTTACCTTCTATATGTATCTGCTTTTAGCGAAAGGTGTCATTATTATTGTCTCAATCACAACTTTGGGGAATGTGCTGCATTACGTTGCAACTTTGTTTATATTTTCACAGTAGTTTGTCACTGAAAATCTTTTCTTGTGTTTCTAACAGCCACAGCTCTCTCTTTCAATGTCTCTGTAGTTATGCTGTAATTATGACAAACAGAGAAGTTTTTTTGTGCTCACCAATGATTTTGAGACAGCCATCTGCTTGGACTTCGCCAATGTCTCCGGTGCAGAACCACCGCTGGCCATTCTTATCCACAAAGAAATCCCCCTGATTATTCACTTTGTTTTTATAGTAACCCATGGTGACGTTGGGTCCACCAATCAGAATCTCTCCTCGAGGACAGGGCTTATCTGTGCTCCGGTAACCGCCTGAATAGACATTAAAAGATAGAGAAGTTGTGAGAGGTGAGGCCATGTCAGGATTTTTTCAGTCTGCAGAAAAAATTCATCCTGAATCCCACTGCAAATCTGGGTAGGGAAGTAAAGACCAGGCTGATGGCAAGAAATCCTTCTAACCTCAAAGACCTGGAGATAGTTTCAAAAGAGAGTGCTCTAAAAATGATAGCTGAGAAAGGCAAAAAGCTTTCAGCAATAACAAGTGTTTGTTTACTGTGATGGAAAAAATAAAGGCTTAGATCGCTGAGAAAGGTTATGAAACATTTTGAAGATGGCATTTAGTAAACAATATGTTATCAGTAACACCTCTAACTCAATGTGTTACCATCTATTTTCAGCTGTATAAATCATTTA